>NW_027222389.1:0-179248 GCF_041296265.1 Equus caballus | reverse complement strand
GCACAACTTTAAGTCCTTTATATATATATATATTTTTTTCTCTAAATACTCACAATAACCTCACGAGGCAAGTATTATTATTCTCCCTATATTTTACACGTAAGAAAACTAAGTGAAGCAACTTTCCAAGGTCACAAAGCTGATAAGTGGCAGACCCAGGACTCCAACTCCAACCCCATAACAGGCACCCAGGACATAAGTGTTACATAACCTACCCTCCCCAACAAACTAATTAGTCGATTAAATAAGCTTCTTGCCTCATGACCAAAAAATGTCAGATTTTTATTTCATGAACTATTTTACTGGGATATTAAATTGACTTTTCCCTGCTTTTTCAAAAAAGTCTTCTAAATATCATACAAATTAGAGATTGAAATGAAATTTCATGAGATTCAAATCTCATTCTTCTATAGCTTACACATTATATAAGAATGTGAGATATAATTGAATATGCTTACCGGCAGATTTAGAAAATTATGCATGTTTCAGATCCTTGGTATGGTGGATACAGTATGATTTTTAAAATTCTTTGGGATAAGTTGCTATTAAAACAAAAGTAAAATGACTATGAAACTCACATGCACAGAATAACAAGAGAACAAGGGAGCGAATTCCTGTGGTACTGAAGACAACATTTTAATACTCAATCATCATTGTTCTCGTCACTCAATCCATCTGCAAATTTAACAAAAGCAACAATCAATCAGCACACTAAAATTCGAATGCCAGGGCTGGCCCCGTGGCCGAGTGGTTAAGTTCGCGTGCTCCGCTGCAGGTGGCCAGTGTTTCGTTGGTTCGAATCCTGGGCGCGGACATGGCACTGCTCATCAAGCCACGCTGAGGCAGCGTCCCACATGCCACAACAGAACGACCACAACGAAGAATGTGCAACTATGTGCCAGGGGAGCTTTGGAGGAGAAAAAGGAAAGAAAATCCAGATACTATATGAACAATCTAGGCTGTGTTTACAAATCAAAAACATCTAAAGAAAAGAAAACTTTTTTAAATAAAAAGGAAAAGGTAAGACACAGTAGAAATAATGCCATGAAAATTCTAGATCTAGAATTCAGTAGCATATAGTCATGGGTTTAACAAAGTGGTTAGTTTACTGCTAAAATGAATAAGATATGCCTATTCAGGAACACACAAGGAGAAAACATAATCAGCAAGTTAAGTGCCATACTAGAAACCAAATGCTATGAATTCTAGTCTCAGTTCAGTCACTTAGAATTATAAGTAAATTAGGCGATTACATCGGCATGCTTAAAGCTATCTCAACAAAGACGTTTTAGGATACATGGGGTTGGAAAAGACACTTAAAACTGCAAGAATAGTCATGAAGTATTTATTGAACAAATATTTTGAGCATCTGCTCAGGTACTATTCAAGTGAACCAAACAAAGTCTCTGGAAACAGACGAATCTGGGTTTGAATCCTAACTCTCACTTACCAGTACAATAATGAGCAACTGCTCTACCAGCAACAGAACCTACTTTCATGTGTCTGCTTTTTCCTTAACCTCTAAGCAACAACATTTAGAGATGTACTGGAGAAGGCATGCAGATATTTGAGCAAAGAATACAAAAAGTGATTTCTAACAAATGTTAATTAATGAAATACAGAGGGTCAGTGGCTTTCTTCAAGCTTTAAAGCACGTAGTAAGAGCTTGGATTTTGTGAAAAATGATAATTTGTATGTTTGAAATAGGACCATAGACAGTGTTTCTCATAAGGATCTAACCCATGCCACCTGCTTCAGAATTCTCTAGGGGGCTTGCAGATTGCAGGACCACACCCTAGGCCCTTGCTTCTGAAGAAAGAATCTTGGCAGAGTCTCTTAACACTAAGGTCAAGACGTACTAAGCCAGCCAGGCCTCAACTTTTTCCCAGATTACAACCTTTTTTTTCCCTCAACTTTTGGCCTATATTATAGTCCTTCAAACATTGGAAATTAGAAAACTCATTCATTCATACAGTAGATATTTATACAGGGCCTGATCTGTGTGCCAGATCCCTGTGCTAAGTAACTAGATATGCAAAGACCAGTTCTTTAAGGCTCTAATCGTCACCAGTCTAGATGAGAACTCAACTGATCTCAGCATGAGCCTGAGGGAGAGATGATTCAGTTCTTTAATCAGCAGTGGACAGACAGACGTTATGTTACAGCAGCCCAATTTTCCTGCTTTGCAGCTCACAGAGCAAATACCATAATATTGCAAAATGGGCAACTCAAAATCACACATTAGTTAACTTTAAACAACTCAATTCAGCAGATGAAAGGAGGATTAAAGGTTGCAGTACCCTGCTCTAAAGGTATCAAGGTTCAGCATGTATCTGCTCTCTCACTTTTTTAGGATACATGGGGTTGGAAAAGACACTCAAAACTGCAAGAATAGTCATGAAGTATTTATTGAACAAATATTTTTGAGCATATCGGGTACTATTTCAAAAGTGAACAAAACAAAGTCTCACAAAACAGACGAATCTGGATTTGAATCCCTGCTTTCTCTTACCAGACGTATAACCTTGGGCAAACTGCTTAACCAGGAGGTTTAAAGGAGGAAATTGATGAAAAACACTTGGCCCAACATATGGCAACAGCATGTGCTTTTTAAGTTATATATACTTACTAAGAGTCAGCTTAAATGGCACCTCAACAGCAATGACCTATACTGACATACAACACCAAAACAAATTCTGTATAAACTACCAGTTAATATGATTTTTAATACTAAATAGAGATTTAGCCTCTCAGCAGCAGGCTGTGTGTGTTTCATTCACTGCTGCAGCCCCAACACTACAACAGCATTGGCACAAATATTTGGCAAATAAATGAATCAGCAAAAAATATAATAAAAGAAAACATAAAAATGATGGAACAAACGTCTGGTAGGGGAGGTGGCATATAACTTTATTTTTGCCTTTAATTATTTTTACCTTGTATAAAAATAAAATAACTGAAGAAAATCAGGAAAATTCAGAAAATATAAAAGATTAAAATAACTCATAATTCATCAGCTAAATATGACCAACATTCACTAAGTATATATGCATAATCTAACAAATTTGGAGTTGTACTTTATATTCTTTTAAATCGTATTTTGTTTAATATTACATTTGATTAACATTTTTCAAAATATAGTATTCCCTCACATGGCTATAGCATCGTATATAACTTCTCCAATTGTTACATTGTTTCAAATTTTTTGCTATATAAATAACGCTGACAGGTGAACACTATTTATATAAATCACTGCTGCTCAAAACATCTCTATTTCTTTAGGTCTACATTTCTAGAAAGAGAATTATATCTTTAGGCTTCTTGATCCACACTGATAAATTGCTCTCCTGAAAGTTACTAACTCATATTCCTAAAGCCCTGAAGCACTGTAAGTATTCCCAGCAGCTGCTGAGAAGGAGGAACTTTTCTAAACTTAGAAGCAATAAAAAAAAAAAAAGGAAAAGTGAAAGCTTCTAAAAATAAATTTTTATACATGGAAATTAATAATATTAAAAACAACAAACAGGAGCATATTTGCAACAAACAATGGGCTATTAGTTGGTATTTCTTCTTTGCTTAATTTACCTATTAATAATCTTTGTCCATTTAGGGGAAGAGAATTTTACATATTCCAATCAACCTGCATAAGCTTTTCATATAATGAAGACATGAGAGAATTATCACCTACTGCAGGCCATGAGCAATCAAGTACTATAATGTAACATATTAACCAATCTTCACAACCACTTTTTTGATCTGGAGGTTATTAGCTCAGGGCCAGTCTTCCTCAAAAAAAAAAAAATGGGGCTAATAAAATTATCTTCCACAAGTACTATAAGGTTTGAATGAGATATTAGCTGTAAAGCACTTGGAAAAGGGTCTGGAGAATAATGGTCATATAAGTGTTATCTATAATTATCATTAATATCTATATCATTATATAATAAAATGTATTTTGCATCAACAAACTAAAAACAATAAAATATTAAGAGTAAGAAAAATTCCCCACCGCTTATAAGGACTGGGGCTTTACCAAAATGATAGCTTAGATCAGGGATGGATTTTGTTAACTGTAGGGCTGTTTAAAATAAAAAGTCTTGGGGCCGGCCCCATGGTTGAGTGGTTAAGTTTGCGTGCTCCACTTCAGTGGCTTAGAGGGTTTCACCGGTTCAGATCCTAGGCGTGGACATGGCCACTGGTCAGGCCATGTTGAGGCGTCCCACATGCCACAACTAGAAGGACCCACACAACTAAAATACACAACTATGTACTGGGGGATTTAGGAGAAAAAGCAACAAGAAAAATAATAATAAAATAAAAAGTCTTATCTGTAGTAACACATACCAAAGTATTTATGGGTAAAAATGATATGATATGTTATCTGAGGTTTGATTCAAACTACTGCAGGAGTTCCAGGAGTTGGGGGAGAAGTAGAAAAGAAAATGAGAAAATAAACAATAGCAAAATGTGGAAAACAAGTAGTAGGTACCTTAGGGATTCATTGTGTTATTCTCTTCTGCATTTGAAATTTTCATAAAGAAAAGTAAAAAAAAGACTAAGATGTCCAATTTAATACAATGTGTTTAAATATTTTAACATTTTATTGATTCTAATAAGTCATATTTACTCATGGTTTTCCTTTAAAAGCTCTGAAACATCATACGAACTTACTTCTCAAAATGCATAAGCACTGTATCTGGGATATACAGAGCTAATAGAGAAACGTGTGCAAAGGGAATGAATGAATGGATGGTGGAAGCCTTTTTTTCTCAAGATTTAAGACTAAATAGCTGTGAAGCTTCTCAGGATGTAATAGCAGTTTAAGATTCAGTTTTGGACAAAGTCTTTCATGTCTTATGGTGAAATGTATGGGTACAGTAAATAACGTAAATCCATGATATTTAAATAATGTGAATCTACATATACAAATAATTCTGAGTTGGGAAGAAACAAATTTTGAAGCATGAAATAAATCCTCTACACGTGTATATAACAGTGTTGCTCTACACACGGATTTTTTTTTTCTCAAAGTTATATAAAACATAAAAACATACTTGGTTCTAAGACTAGAGTGATTTAAAAATGATGTAAAAGAAACTAATACAGAAAAAAAAATTAGGAGGAAATCTATAGACCTTTATTATAAGAACACCTGCTTACTATAGATTCTGACAAACGAGAAGGAAAACAGTGCCTGCTTCTGCATCATACTAACTGCATACAGTGACAGACTAGAAACCCAGATCACTTACTGGCCTCATCACTCAACAATGATCTTTACAAAAGGAATTCAAAGTACTGTAATATAGACAACTATACGTTAGAACTATGTTGTCACTACTCTGTGAAATACACACACATAACCTAAGGTGGTCTAGGAGAAAAAGAAAAAAGAAAAATCAAAGACCCCCAAAACCAAAGCCTAATAGAATACCCCAAACGATCACTGTGTTCTGCATTTCACATTCCAATTGTTATAAGTTTCTTAGAAGTTCTGCACCATTTCCCTCCAACGAGTCAGCACCCAAACAAATCTTAATCAGGAAGGACCGTGAGAGAACAATACTTACAAAGTTTTGAGATTCGAGTTGTATTGACTGACCCCATAGCTTTCGATCTTCGGTCTTTGAGACTGTCATTGATGAAATGAACTGCAGGTATGGCTTTGTGCTGGGCATGTTTTATCAGTTTTCCTGCCTTCATACGATCTAGTAGCACTTTTAACAACCCAGGGAATTATTAATACAAGTCTGTCTAAACCCTGAAAAATGAAAAGATTTCTTAGAAGTCAACAAGTGCTATTACTAAATTGAACTGCTGTAGGAGGAGTGAAGTTTTTTAAAGTAAGGAATTCACAACCTAAACAAAGAGAATAATACATAAAAAATGAAAATTAAAAATAGATGTAAGTGTCAAAAGAATGTACAAAAACAAAATACTATTCGATATCAAACAAGAAAGTTTAGATTGCTGGGTTAACCTGTGAAGGCTCTGTTGTTGTTGTTTTTTTTTTTTTACTTAAACTGATTATGCTTAATACATATGTGCTTAATAGCATACCGGGAAATGGAAACATACGTGGGGAAAAAAACCCACATCACTGTTAATATAAAATATCAACTCAAATAAGAAAATCAGAATCAGTAAATGTTTTATAAATACATGATTTCTGTTATCACAAAATTTTAGCAAATTTGAGATGACCATCAGAATATCTGTATCAATTACGATTAGAAGCTTTTTGTCTGAAGCAGTATTTGCTAGAGAAAAACAGCAGTTAGGGATTTGATGACACCTCATAATAGAGTTGTATAATAACTAAAATTTCGATATCACAGAACTTTGAGAGCATTCTTAAGAGAAGGTGTTCCTTTAGACAACAATAACAAAGGTAAATTTACTCCAATTCTTGATTCAGAACATTATAATCAGTGTTTAATTATCCACTCGCAGAATATTATGAATTACTGCATTTTGACTTCAGCTGAATATGATAAATGGGTGAATTTTCAATCATAAACTAACCTGCCCTAGTAGTAACTATGTTTGCCAAACACTGTCCTGCATCACTGGTAATTGTGTGCTTAGAATTATAAGTTAATTTTCAATATACTCTGAGTAAAATATAATTGAAAAGATAAATATGTGTAAAAAGAAAAGAAAACGTAATAATACTAGCATTTTTATTTCATAGGGCCAGTGTGAGGATCAGATAAGTTAATGCACAGGAAACACTTAGTAAACTGAAAAATGCAATGTGAATGTAACACAGCATTGCTATTTTTATAAACACAAATCGAGAGAGTATACCAACAGATTTTGGATAATATCTATCTATCTTCTCCGTTGGGGAGAATGATCAAAATTTTATATATAAGAAATCCATGAATAGAAATGCCTTTGAGCAGATTTGCATTATTTCTGATCAGTTATGCTTTACATAAATGAAATTGTTAAAAGTTGTGATTAAGAGCAAGAATAAAAGACAACTCACAACTCTGATTACCGCCCCGCTTGGCAAAAAGAAAACGAAATCTTTCTAACCATCTAATAATGTGAGATATATAAAACAAATGATGATAAGACAAATATTAGACCTTATCGTTGTAGCCAAAGAAATATACTGTCTTAATTTTTAAGAAAGCACAGGAGATCATGAACATTATCATATGCATATAGAGTGTACCAGCAGAAGAATGTACATCATCTTCCACCAAGTCAATTTCCATCTCGTTAACTCTCAGAAGGTGGAAGCACAGGTAAATCACACTTTTTTCCCACATGCGCAGCACGAGGCTCTTCTACTATCTGCGTCTACATTGTAAAGGACTCACAGTAAAATAGTTTGAATTATTTAGTCTGCAGATTAACAAAGAAGACAGCAATTAACTCACTTAAGACGAGATGATTTGTGGAAATAAAGAAATTGACAAAAATATGGAGACAGCATGGTAAAAGAATACAGATTGTAAACACACACAGGGTTTCTAAAAATAGGTCTTTTCTCATTACTTTAATCTTAGGCAAGCAAATTGTATTTCTGTGAGTCTCAGTTTATGCATCTACAAAACAGGAATGTTAAATACCTATTCCCTTGAGAGCATTTGTGTGAGGATTAAGTGAGATAATGTGACGCTCCTCTCACCGAGGCCTAGTACATAGTGAACGTTCAAAATAACTTAATTCTCATTCCTATTAGCACTTCAAAGTATTTTAGGAGCCAAATATGTTTTATGTGGATGGTGAGTGCTCTTCTTGAGATTTCTAAGATAGTTTATGAACCATCACAAACTGAAGTCTAGCTCTCAAGACCCTTCTCACTTAGGGGGAGTAGTTCCCTGATGTATTTTGATCCAAAGAAATGAAAATATAATCTGGCTTTAGAGCAAGGGCAGAGATCTTTTCTTCTACCAGCAGCACTGACCCAGAAGACAGAAAAATACACAGAAAATTTGAATACTGTCACAAATAAAAGCAATCAACATGGTTTTAAAGTCTTCTTTAAATAGAAAACACAAAGTATTCTATGAATCTAATTTTAATTTAGGACCAGAGACCATAAAGTCTATGCAACAACTCTGAGGGTCAATCAGGAGATTCTAGCAGGGAAATGAAGCAGCAGGTAAAAATAAATATGCAGCACTCTCATTTTCACTGAACAACATTACTATGTGTACTAATTAGAAAAAGGAGGCGGAAACACGTTAATGTCATATTTACTGCATTTGGCAAGCCTAGGCATAAGCATGCCAAAAGTGTGATAACACTAAATAAAAATCGACATAACTTGTGAGCCATAGACTGCATGCTCTTCATTCAAAACAGATTAGAGCTTATCAAAACAAAGGCAAAAAGGTGATCAAGTAAATGTAAATACTTTTCCAAATAGTTTTCCATCACTTCATAAAAACTTATATATTGATTTAAGTAGCGATCACTGTTATTTTTATATCACCGAGGTTTTTATGGTCATTATTTCTAATTAAAACTAGAACTGTTTGACATAATTTCATTAAAAATCTTCCAAAAAATAAGTATTTGAGTAACCTCTTGATCTGTATCTTGAATACTTTCAAGGACACTGAAGAACAAAATTGCTTCAAAACTCTGAAACGCAAAGTAATTTTATTGAATTGGATAAACAGATACTCAGGGTAGAGTTTTCCAACCTGGTGCACTATTGACACTGGGGTCAGATAATTCTTTGCTTTGGGGCTGTTCTGCACATTGGCAAAAACGTAACGTTGGCAGTATCTCTGGCCTCAGCCACACTAGATATCACTAGCACGACCCGCTCCTTCTCCTGACAATCCAACAATGTCTCCACGAAGACAGAGGTGCAGATACCCCTAAGGAGCAAAACTACCCTCAGATGAGAAACTGCCCCTAGAATAGAAAACCTCATTCTGTTAAGTCATGAAAGATGGTAGAAATTCTTTAGGGTTTTCTCATTCATATATGCATTCCTACAAATATTCATATTCTGAGGAAAAAACTATATGCCACTCTAAGAAATAGAAAGAACCATGGCAAAGATCAAGCAGGCTGGCCTTCGGTGGTGGGAAGTTTTCATCCAAGTATGAGCCATTTCTAAAGGGGACATGACAAAACAACAAAAAGGGAACTTGAAGATTATAACATGGTTGAGAGGAAAAGCCAAAACGCACAATTAGCATATGACCGCCCAGGGTGGAGCACCAGAGGTTGTGCTTTATTTCTGAGGTCTTTGTAGAGATTGAAAATCTCTCCACTAACTCCAGTGTCTCACTGGCACTTTTTATGAGTGGACGAGACCTACCTGACACTGCAAACCAGTAGGGAACTTGGCAAAAGACACTACTAGAGCAAATTATCTTCTAAGAATTCTCCAAGTTAACACCAAACTCACATGTATTTTACAGGAGGCTACACATGGTACAAATTACAGACCCTCTTTAAACAAGTGTATCGAATGTTGCTTCATTGGGAATTCAGCTTCCAACCTAACTGCCTAACATCGATCTTCACATGATATAACACTTTATACGTCACACACTTAGGCCCATGACAGCTTTTCTATTCCATGACCCTGGATTTCATGATCCCTTCTCCACCTGATTTTCAAGCTCACTAGATCTTTAAGGTTCTCTTCAGCTAAGAAGTCCCCAGCAAGCTAATAAGCAGAACTTCCTGAAGCTCTGACATTTGAAATCTTTAATTCTGTCACTTACGTCACTACTACCCTTCCTGCTCTCTTTGACCACAGGCCACTTCCAGTGACTTCGAAATAAATTTTCATATCACCCCCAAATCCAGAAAAGTTCATGTCAATTGTCACAAGAAAACTTCCTCCTTATCCAAAAAAGAAAGTCTTAATGGGCATTTAACTATTTGCCTCCCCAACCATGCTTAATAAATACATGGAATGGGATGAAGCTTTCCTAAGGTTCATGCAAAGAATACCAACTTAATGAGGTAATAATGGTTTTACCTACTGGAGTGGTTCTAAAGTGAAATCTGATTAGACTGCTTCCCTGATTACATTTCAGGGGCTCTGTGCCTATCTACTGAGGATACAGAGATAGAAAACCAGTCTTTCCCATGGGATATGAAGCAATACATTGGCTTCCTCTCTAACTTCTTCTCCTATGGATTCTCCACATATCTCAACTCCAGTCATGCTGACCAGCTTAGTGCCACGCACACTCTTGCCATTCAATTTCACAACTCTGTGCCATTACACACACTAGCCCTCAACCGTGGTGGAATGGCTTTATTAGCTTGCTCTATATACCCCTTTAACACAAGCTTAAGAATCTCCACATTTGTGAGCCACTCCTAAACTCATCCCAAAATTTATGCTAACACCAACCCCAATTCTTGGACTCCTACTATTCCTTCACTGTATCACAGAGTGTTGTTTACAAATCTCCCTCCTGAACTTCTTGAGGATAAGGGCTTCACCTTATTTATCTTTAAGTCCTAGAACCTAGAAACATACCTGATACATAATAAGTACATTTAATTAATGTTTGATAAACTGATAAATTTCTACTTCACAGACTTGTAAGGATTAAGTGGGACACTGTTTGTAAAAGTGGCCTATAAGTGACAAATCTCTAGAACATTAATTTGCCATGGTGAGGAAGGGCGCAAACTCAAGTCGGTCTATCAAAGGACTCCAAGACCTCAGAAACAGAAGAAGTTATTTTCTCTCAGGAAAGTATAACAAGATTTCTAAACCACAGGATTACTAAATCAGAAAATACAATTATTTCCTTGTAAAGTACACTCATTATATTTCAGGCAGATAATTATCTGTGCAGAATTTGTGAGAAAACGACAATAAACATAATATTAAGATGATTGGCTACAGTCAATGATAGTAACTAGGAATCAATATATTCAAGGAAGAACAATATTTCCTTACTGCTCCTGTGTCTCAATAGCTTTAAGTCAGATAAGACTGCTATTAAAGGCATAGTTTATAAAGTATTAATTCAATAACTGGAAAGTAATCATGTGTGGGGGCCTGGAATTAGCTTGTCCCAGATATGTCTCTTTGGCATGATGATTATTTGGGGCTGGAAGGCAACTGGTAAGTAAATTTACTTACCCTTTATAAGAGACATTTACATTGTAAAGGAAATCTCCATCTGTAACGATATCTCCCTCTCTACCAGGAAGAAGGGGGGATGACCTTATCTCTAGAGACTTAATCAATAGAGAGGCAGCACTTAATCTGCATTTGTTTATTGTGCCTGTCTGGTAACCTCCTGTAGCAGCTCCCCACCTAACATCATCCTTTGTCTTCAGCTGGATATGATGTTTGGGGTGGTGGTTTCAGCCATTTTGGTGAGTTGCTTGGCTTGCCTAAGGCCTCTCCCATGTATACATTGACAAATAGAAATGGCAAGCAATAGGATATATTGGAGTACACAGGAAGCCATTTGGTGTAAACCCTAATTCGGCCTGACTTTGCATTTTTCAAAAGGGCCTGACTGTGGCCATTGAGCACGCACTGCATATCTGCTTTAAAACATTTACTATAGCAAGAACAAATGGCCTTAAGACAAAGGTGCAACTTCCCCCCAACATTGGCATTTCCTTAAGGATAAGCATCTTTCCTTAGGCTAGGAACTGATTGCTACACTCACCGCCCAAACCACAACTCACCTGTGACCACCCAGCTTGAGACAACAGACCTGCCACCCTGCTGTGTTCACCAAGACAGCACACCTATCTGCTGTTCCATCAATCACTGTGCTGACAGAGCAGTCTCGCGACTATTGTAGAATGGACATTTCAATCCTATGTGAAACATCCATTTTGAGGAGTATATAACCACTCTGTGCACCCTTCTTGAGGTACCCTTTCTTCCTTCGAAGAAGCACAAACCATGGTCCTCAGAATATAAAGCTTTGTTTAATTTTCTCCTGCTATTCTGTCTCCTGTGAATTTAATTAGTTCTCCACAGCCAGGCAGACAAGAGAGGTGGGAGATGTGTTCCTCCCCTACACATGCAAAAACTGCTTCCCCTACGACTTAATATTCTGCTATGTACCTCCTTCGGTTTGTGTAGCAATTCAGTGTAGAGACCAAAGGAACCCAGAAGATGCATTGCAGGGATTTCTCATACTATTCCTGAGGTGTACACCACAAGAAGATGAAGCAATGATACGGCGATGTTTACTGAACATGCTGGCAACTTCAAGTTCCTTTCTTGCATTTACTCTAGGGAACTAATTATAACACAGGAGAAAACTGGAGCTTTCCTTTGAAAGCAATAAAAAGAACAAACTCAATTCTTTCTCTCTTTGGACCCTTTAAGTTCACTGAACCAAAAAGTGCTCTCTCTCAAGCTCTTCTGGCCTCGCTCTTTATAATCTGCCCTCCGTTTTTCACAGGAAGTATCTTATGCTGCGATCTATAGTCTTGATTCCTAAGCAGGTAGGTTCAACCACCACTATTTCAAGCAGTCTCTAAATTTCAGAATTTCTGAAGTTTTCAAGTTCTAAAGTTACCGAAGTTCTAAAAGTTTTCTTAAAGGTAAATAATTTGCCATGAGAAACAAAGCTATAGAGATTAGTTTCTCAAATTAGTCCACAAAAAGCCAATTTATTACCTTAATTTCAAAGCAAACTAGATGTACCCAAGCTTTCTAGCCTGGATCTCTGTACATGTACAGTCAACAATGGACCGCATATGCTACTGTAGTTACAGTTAGTACTGTATAGCATTGCTGTGTAGTATAGGCTATACTATCTAGGTTTGTGCAAGTACGGTGGGAGAGGAAGAAATTTTCCTCTACTTATGCCTGGGTCTTCTGGCTGGTAGATTAAATTGACATGAGACAGATTAACATGAGAAAAACAAACAAATGCTTAGTAACACATATATATGGGAGAAATCTAGGAAAACTGAGTAACTTGCCAAATGGCTGAAACTCTCACCTTAAATAACATCCTCAGCTAAAGACAAAAGATGTTGGGGATGGGCAGAGTCAGGGACTGCAAAGGAAGGAAGATAATTTACAGAGTAGATTTGAAGAAAAGGGCAAATATTTGGAAAACAAGTGTTGGAGCCCATGCAAGAACAGATGGACACAAGGGAGCCCAACAAACAGGCTTGTCTAGGTTCCTCCCTGTCTACCACCTGGATTCATGTTGTGCTAAGGTGATAGCTCTTCCTGAGACACGTTTTTTACATTCGTTTAGGCAGTTAAGGGGAAGGTAACGTGAAAGACTTCCTGAATCTTTTTGTTTCTTAAAAATAACCAACCTAGTAATCTCCATGTTGAAGAGACACATTTTGGGGTGGTAAATTTTGTTTCCCTTCAGTACACTCTATGATGTTCGCACAATGACAAAATCACCTAACCACACATTTCTCAGAACACATCCCTTCGTTAAGGGTTCATTAATGCAGGACTGTAGTTCCCTTTGCCTAGAACATCCCTCCTTCTCCCATTCCACCCACCTAGCCTTCGCCTGAATAATTCCTACGCATTCTTTAGTTCTCAGTTTAAACATTACCCCCTCCAGTAAACCTTTCTTAACTAATCCCTCCACAGTGTACCAAGGCCATGTTAATCCTCCACTGTAATCATATTAAGTGATAAGTACTTATCAGACTTGGGGTGACAGCTTGCATGTCTCCTCACAGGAATAAGTCTCTGAAAACAGACTGTGACTGCAGTGCCTAGCACACAGGGAGCACTCCAAAATAATTTGTTAAAGCTATTCAGGATATTAAGCCCTGGGTGTTCTATAGTACCTGGGGTTACAGAAGGAGCCTAAGACACTGGAGCAGTGCTTTCTGAAGGACTATCTCTAACTGCATCTTTCTACATTTTTACATTCCCTTCTATTACTTATCCTTCATGCTTACCAGGATATCTTCCTAAGAAACTTGGAATTAAAGGGCAAAATAAAGGAACCAATACAAATCTTCCTAACTAAATTTGAATCAGCCCTCTACGATCATAATCAGTGAAAGGAACAACTCAAATCTGACCATATTGAAACTCTTCGCTAAAACCTGTATTCTTCATTTTGGCTACTTTACCTGGGTTAGGTTTTGCACTAGAACTTGAATCATTACTTTCATGATGCTCACAATGATATTTTCCTTTTTTGACTCATGAACAGTCTGCTTACACGTGGAATCTGAAAATAAACGTTCCTCTTGGGTGCCTAGTCCAAATTTATTGACACCCGGCAGCCTTCCAGGCATTCTTTGTTCTCAGCTTGGTCTTCGACTTGGTAGAATCTACACTGAGAATACTTCCTCCTGAAGCTTCTGGAGGGTATCTGGGATTTTTGCTGGGATTTTGAAACTGATCTTCCTTCTTCCTAGATTTGAGGTTCCTTAATTGTATCTTGTTGGAACTGTAATCCTGAGAAAACTGGATTCTCTTCCATTTCTCCAAAACACATTTTTCAGAACTGTCTGCAAATTTATTGTACTTTTCTTTCTTGTGTTCCTTCATCTTCTCCCTCTGAGCAAGTAAATGAGCCCATCTTTTCCATTTGCCTTCAGCTTTGGAGTTTCACATCTTTGGCAATCTCAGGACTGCTAAAGTTTTTATTTCCATGGTCAAGCTTACTCCCAACGTTTGTCAATTTACTATCTTTTCACTTTAAAATCTACACATTTATTGATATCCTTTTTAGTTCCATTTGAAGAAAAACTCTTGGAAATCATTTGATTATTATTTGAATATGATTACTTCTTGGAGTTCCAACGGGTCCTTGGGATGAAGAACTGATTTTTGGTCTCTTTCATGCAGTGTCACTTTCTACATTCAGTCTGTAAAGCAGTACAGAAACCAATGTTACATTATGATTACACACGATTATACATAATGTTGCACTGTATCATTTTAGTTAGGAAATAACATAACTGGACTGACGCAAACTTCATAAAAAGTAAGAAATGACTGCACATTAAGATTGAAGTACAGGGGCCAGCCGTGTGGTGTAGTGGTTAAGTTCACACTTTGCATTAGTGGCCCAGGGTTCAGGAGGTTCGGATTCAGAGTGCAGACCTGGCACTGCTCGTCAAGCCAAGCTGTGGCGGCATCCCACATAAAATATGGGGAAGACTGGCACAGATGTTAGCTCAGTGACAAATTTCCTCAAGCAAAAAGAGGAGGACTAGCAACAGATGTTATCCCAGGGCCAATCCTCCTCACCAAAAAAAAAAAAAAAAAGAAAAAGAAGAAGAAGAAGTGGAAGGATTACTCAACAAATGGGTGTTGCAATAATCAGTTTACTATTTGGAAAAAGTCCAAATTTACAGCTTTATATAATACCAGACAGCATAAATGAAAAATTAAAGGGCTTGGAATTGGTATTTGTTGCTAAATGTGACAGATTATTAGTCTTAGTTATTAAAAGCTCATCAAAAACTGCTAAGACTCTAGAATAGGACGTCAACAGAAAATTAATGAAAAGAAAAAGAGAACAGCTAATAAACATTTGGGGGAAAGTCATTGACTACTCTAGTAATCACAGACACGCTAATTACAACATATCATTTTCTTCTATCAATTAAACAAAGGTTTTAAGTAACATTAAATATTGGCAAGAAGTTATAGAGTGGACTCTCTCATATGTTCCTGGTGGAAATGCAAAATGATACAACAATTCCACAAAATAATTTGACAATATAATTAAGAATTCTAAAAATATTTGTATTCTTTCAAAATTGATAATTACCATTTTAGAAATCTATACCAAGGTGAAAAAAATCTGAAATGGACTAAAAATAAAGATATTCAATTCAGGATTATAATAGCAAAAATCAGGCAGAAAGTAAATGCAAGAATTTTGGAAATGACTAAGAAACATATCATTCTATCCAAATGTAGTAGGCCAGCATAGTCCATTCAAATGATGTTTATAAAGAATTTCAATAACATAACAAAAAATATTGATATAACATTAAGCAACAAACAGGGCACAAATCTGTATACATAATGTGATCTCAACAATTTAAATAAGCATATTAAAAAGGCCAGAAAATGTACTAAACTATCAGAAACAGCAATAGCTAGAGGTAGTAATAATATTTTCCTTTTTTAAAGTAGATATTACTTTAGTCAAATGAAACACAATACAGTAATTTATATTAATAAACCCTTGCGTGTTCTAAGTACCTGCCCTCTGGAGAGGCAGCGGAGGACACACAGTGGGAATCCTTACCACTCAAATGGCTTACAGTCCAGCGGGAGAAAGAGATGGCAAATAAGTGACTTCCCAAGTAATTAATCATGCAAGAGCAAACTGTAAACATCACAGAGTTTTTATAGGAGTTTTACTTGAGTCTTCATCTGGTTTATTTTCTTTGCTATCTTCCTACAAAGAACTGCCTATCATTATCTACCTGTTATTAAGTAACAATAAAACAAAACTTCACATTTTAATGGGACCTTGTGGCATCTAATAGTATATCATGTAAGGTGTCAACTGTATTAAAGAAAATCAGGAAAACAACCACTTTAGAAGGCCCTGCAGTTCTCGGAGCATTTCCATATTCCTCTTTGATGTGTTCTTCCCAATAGCCCTGTGCTGCATATTTCATAGCAATCTACGCACCATGTTCTGTATGGTCATAAATAATGAAAACTCAACATTACAAGGCCTTTTAAAAGACCAATGAAATTAAATCTTGAAATTACCTCTTATCCAGCTAGTTTTGTGAAATGCTATGGTAAGATAATGCAGTTTTATATTTGCAACCCAAAATACTAAAGTTCTGAGATCTTTTTAGACATAAAAGTTAGACATGCAGCAAATACTTTTTTATCCAATGACTTAGTGTAAAATCCATATTCAGCTGAAGCTGAATAGCATCATCCTGGATTGAACGCTTACGCCAAAAGAATAAATGTGAAATTTTTGTCCAAGATCTAATTATAATTAGCTTATTTTAAAACTTAGTAACCATTTTAAAATGTAACATGCTGCCTGAACAATAACTTCTCCAACATTATCAGCTCCTAAGATTGCTCCGTTGCTCATGATAATGCACATTTCGGATATAAATAACATACTTAATCTCAATTTGGGTCAATTTGAAGAATAAAGTACTTTTCAGCTAATTCTGCCAGTAATGGGTACTGCTGATAGCAATACTGTCATCTCTCTAATAGTAACTGAGGCAAAACTTATCTCCTTTTCAGCTCCTGGAATTAAAGACTTGGTCAATGGTGAAGATGCAATTTTATCGACAAAATCCCACAAACTGAAAGTGTGCTGCTTCTAGAAAGGCTTTCTGAGTCTTTTCAAAAACAGACTTCCGTTGTTGCCTTTTTACATTTTATTGATAATACATCTGTATGTACTTAAACCACAGAGCTATAAGATTGTGGCAATGGTACAATGTAACTGGCTTTCAGAATGACAAAATTCTCTCTGATTTTCCATCTGCAACTCAGCTTTTTCGCTGTTTGCACACCAATTTCCGAGGCCTTCCCCATAGTTGAATATGGAGATTTTTACAGAAGATGCCATATACTATAAATACTTGTAACCTTAAGGCAAACTAGTTTGCTTACTTTTCCAACAAGTAAATAACAGCAAACAAACCACTTTCTCTGCAGGAAATGATTGTCAGAAATCACTCACTCGTTTTTTTTGTGGGGTGTTTTCTTCGGTGAGGAAGATTAGCCCTGAGCTAACATCTGTTGCCAATCTTCCTCTTTGTGAGGAGGATTGTCACTGAGCTAACACCTGTGCTAATCTTCCTCTATTTTATGGGATGCTGCCACAGCATGGCTTGACAAGCGGTGCTCGGTTCACACTGGAGATCCAAACCTGTGAACTGTGGGCCTCCAAAGCGTAGTGTGCGAACTTAACCACTATGCCCCAGACCAGCCCCTGCACTGTGGATATTAATGTCTGCAAAAGCACAGTGTTACAGCATTCTTTCATCCAAGTAACCTTTTAAATATGCAATAGCTCCTATAACATATTGTTTTAAGTATATGACAAGGAAGTTCTAAAATATCTTGTATGTCAAATAGTTTGTCTTTGTTTATTTATTTATTTATTTATTTATTTTTTGAGAAGATTAGCCCTGAGCCCCAGCATCTGCTGCCCAATCCTCCTCTTTTTGGGGAGGAGAGGAGCTGACCCCTGAGCTAACATCCATGCTCATCTTCCTCTACTTTATATGTGGGACGCCTGCCACAGCATGGCTTGTCAAGTGGTGCCATGTCCACACCCAGAGATCCAAACCGGCAAACCCCAGGCTGCCAAAGTGGAACATGTGTGCACTTAACCGCTGCGCCACCAGGCCAGCCCCAGTTTGTCTTTGACAAAAGAAAATTTCACTACAAGTTACACGTAGAGTGCTTACCAATATTTGCAAGTGAATATTCAGATATTAACAATGAATCCAAATGCCATGCCTTGCTCATATTATTGACATTGTTACCCTTATGATGTTATATGATGATAACCCACACAGTGGCATGGTCATTGATCACATGTGGGTTCAGGGATGCAGAAATGTTGTTGAAGTAGGCATTCAACTGTTCAGCATTACAAAGCTGAGACAAATAATGACTTTGAGTAAATTCATGAATCCTTAGAATAATTTAAATGCTAATCCAAAAATAATTCAGCAACATTATTTTTTTCCTCCTCCCAAAAGATTATGTGAACAAGTCTAAGGGGTAATATACAGATCAGAAGTCTGTTTACACTCTTATACATGGATATAAAATCAAGGGCTAGAAAATGTGCCCTTAAGCAAATCAAACAGTGTTTTAGAACTCAAAAGAAAAGAAAAAAAGTATACTAGTACAAAAGGCATTAAAAACCCAGTCCGAAAAATTCAGAAAGTGATAGCATAACATGATATTTGCGGTGACAGAACATACTTCCACAGATATTAACAACACAGAAGCAAAGTATCACAAAAACTAGGAGGAGATGATCCAAAGAAAAAGCTGAAGAAGAGTCAGAGGAGACAAGCTGGATTTGTTTAGCAAACATAACTGAGCTTGTCTGGAAAGCTTGGGAACTTTTTATTTCTATACTTAATGCCATTTTACTTGTTTTCTTAACTCCCTATTTTCAGAGAAACCTTGATATTATCAACTTTGATCACGCATTTTTACTTTTTTTATATTTACCCCATTAGTGGCAAGAAATTCCTTTACCACAAAATTCTCTGAAATTTTTATCCAAAGAATGCAGAAGTTAAAGATCAATAATCTCCAATATTCTCCTATCCCCAAGTTCTTTAGTTGTAGCCACATTCCGTTTAATTCACATGGTTTAAAGCCATTTCAATTCAATAAGCTATATAGTCTCTTCATGGGTGATATGTAAAATAATTTATCCAAAATTTCTAAATCAGCCTCGTGACTTTTTTCCGTAACTATATGTAATGAAGTGACAAATAAAAATGGCAAGCAATGGGATATATTGGAGAATATGAGGAAGCTACATTTGGTGTAAACCCTAATTCGGCCTGACCTTGTCTTTCCAAGGAGCCTGAACCGAGGCAGTTGAACGCCAAAATTTATATATCTGCTTTAGAGATTCCTATGGCAAGAGCGAGGCCCCTTAAGAGATAAAGGTACAACTTCCCTCCCCCTCCCAACGTTGGCATTTCCTTAAGGATTAAAAGCATCTTTCCTTAGGCTAGGAACTGATTGCTGTGCTCACCTGTGACCACCCAGCTTGGAGACAATGAGAGTTGCCTCCTGCTACCGCCCACCAGGATAGCAGACCCCACTACCTGCTGTGTCCATCAAGCGCTGTGCCCAAAGGGCAATCTTGTGACTACTGTGGGAGGGACATTTCAATCATATGTAAAAGCATCCTCTTTGGGGGTGTAACTCAGGGCACCTTCCCGCTCCCGCGAAGGTCAGAAAACGTGTGGGCAGGGCCGCGGGAGTTCTGCCAGGAGGGTGTCCCTGTCGCTGTCCGCAGTCCACCGCCGGAGGGGGGCGGGGCAACGGCCGGGCAGCGTCTGGGCGGGCGCGGGGGGCGCGCGCGCGCGCGCGCGGAGAGGAGCGCGCGGCTGCTGGGCCACCGTCCTGGGAGGCGTGGGAGGCGTCGGCCAGCCGCGCCTGCCTGCCCAGAGCCGAGGAACCCGGCGAGGGGCGGCCCGCGCTGTGCTGCTCTCTCCCGGGCCGGGCTCGTCCCGTTCCCCGGCGTCCGTGGACGCACGCTCCGTGTCCCGCTGGGCACAGCAGCCCGGGCCGTGCACAGCCACGGCCGCTAGCCTGAGGAGGCCGTCTTTCAGCCTCCCGCTCTTCCTGCTCGCCGGACACCGGACGACCGGGGGCGCCTGCGAAGATGATTCCATCTGGGAGAGGTACCTGGGGGCGTGGGCCTGGGGGCTCGGAGTGGGAGGGGAGCGCGTCCCTGAGAATAGGCTTGTGCGCCAAGAGGTGCCCGTCAGGTGGCGGGACTGCTGTGCGGCGCGGGGAGCGAGGGGTCTCTTCGTGCGCTTCGGGCGTTCGTGGAACGGGCGGTGTGTGCCGGGCACGGGGCCAGCCTGGGCATGCGGTGCCCGAGTCGGGCGCTGGAAGCGCCCCCCGTGGTCTCGGCTTCTCCCAGGAAGGACAGACGCCAAGTCGATAAGGACACTGGTCTCGAGGCGTTCTGAGGAGTGCGGGTCTCCTCATTTCGAGGCTACGTTCCATTGGGGTTTCCTGAAGCCTGTTGTGGCCCTGAAGCTCAAAGGCCGGTTCAGGGAAGTAGCCTGTCGAGAGACCCGTAATATTTGTGTGCAGAGCCAGTGCTTTCCAAAGCCCTTGACTGTGCAGAGAAGTCTACCTGTTAGGGGTGCAGTGGGGGCTGTCCGGGGACGTTGTGAGCACAGGTATGTGCCCCACCGCAGAGAAGTATGGAAGAGGAGAAAGCGTGAGGCTGGAGGGTGCTCCGTTCGTTCCCTCCTTCCACAGAAGTCGGAGAGTTGACTTTGGGACCAGTCCTTCCTTTCCTCTGGTCGGTGCGTGTTCAGTGGCCTGGACACTTGGTGAGCAGGACTGACAGGGTGTTTGACGTACTGGACCTCACAGCCCGGTTGGAAAGGACAGACAGGCAGCAACCAATTGCCTAGGAGATACGTAAAGGCAATTTTGTGTTGAAGGTGTTGAGAACTACGGCATTTCCTGTTAGCCTTTGTGACTCAGGCAGTGATGTGGAAGCTGAGCAGATGCCCTAAAGACAAGGAGGACTTGTGCGGGAGGATGTTGGGACGGGGCACGGGGGAGGGTGGCCTGTCCCGGAGGCTGAAGAATGCCCTGGAGACTGGGGCCGCCGCGTAGGGACTGTAGGGTGGGGAAAACAAAACTTTTCGATTGAGGCTGGCGCTTTCTGTAGGTTTTGGAGACTGAGCGTGGTGATTCAGAACGTGGCCTCTGGAGCCAGACTCTGTCCACATGGGTCCTGGCTCCTGCCACCTACGAGCTGTGAACTTGGGCAAGTTACTGTACCATTCTGTGTGTCAGTTCCTGATCTGTAAAACGGGGATGATTATCATACGCACTCCATAGAGTGGTGTAAGGTGAGAGGATATTTCATATCCGTAAAGTACTTAGAGTGTCTGGCCTTTAGTAGGCGTTAGTAGTGGTTGATTAAAGAAATGGCTAAATGCATACCTAAGTATTCAAGGCTTGGAGAGCTGTCCCTGGTGAAACGTGTGAACTTGAATGGATTACACCCAACTTTGTTTTGTTTCTTTTTTTTTTTTCAGTTGCTACTGACCGCATCTGCAGCACTGTGGAATTAGAAATAATCTGCCTCGACTTGGCTGCTCTTGGTAAAACAATCTAATGCTGTCCAAATTATCCCAGGGAAATAAAAGCCTTTTCAGTAGCATAGTAGGGTTAGGCTTATTTAATATGTATTGTTTATATTGGTTTGTTTAGTGTTTGTTGGTGACTTTGTGTTCGTTTTTTTTTTTTTTTTTGGCAAAGCTGCTCGGTCAAACAAGGCAGATTAGCTAGAAATGGTTCAGACCCAGAGAAAAGTAGAGAGTCGTGTAAGCAGAGCACGCCTTTCCTTGACTCTCTGTCGAGAGCTTTTGTGATTTGCAGCTGCTCTGCCTCAGACACGGTGCCCTCTGCGTGTGCAGTCATCTAAACAGTGCAGGGTCTGGGACCGTGGAGAATCCAAGGCAGTAGAGTCATGCTTTGCTTAACAGTGGGGATGAGTTCTGAGGAGTGTGTCATGGTCAGCAATCTCGAGACTGTGCAAACACCACGGAGTTCCTAAACCTGGATGGCAGAGCCTCCTACACACCTAGGCCATGTGGGACTAATCTGATGGGACCCCGTTGTTGACTGAAACGTCCCGATGTAACATGGACTGTACTTCCCAACTCCAAGGGCACGGAAGTGTAGCCTGTGGGGCTTTGGAAAAGAACAGAGACGCTCAAGGCCTACTCTGGACCCACTGACTCAGAATCTACTGGGATAGGTCCCGCCTTTAAAGACCAGACGTAGTCCTCCTCTGCAGACATCTCATCAACGGTTTTTCACGCTGGGTTTCCCTCATCTGAGAAAACAGGCCAAGAGATTGTGAGGATCCATAATTAGTGTTTTAAGACATTTGGCAGGACTCAGTGTTTTTCACGTTCTGTGATACTGGGATCTGCATCTCCACCGTAATGTGTTAAACCTTGAAATCTTGTCCAAAAGTCATGTCATTACCTAGAGAATCCTTCTGTGAATGCCAGGCAGATTGCCATCTTCTGCTTCCGCCTGCTCACCTTTCC
The DNA here is from genome assembly GCF_041296265.1 of Equus caballus. Lineage (NCBI taxonomy): Eukaryota > Metazoa > Chordata > Mammalia > Perissodactyla > Equidae > Equus > Equus caballus. Next base: position 156,520 of record NW_027222389.1, on the reverse strand, counting down.
AATGGGGAGAATAACGGTAACCTACCTTTGGAGGTGAGGATTGAATGAGACAGTTGGTGCAAAGCAGTGGGCACAGGATCTGGCACAAAGTGAAGCCTTCAAGAAATTATGATTACAGTAGTTTTGATTTCCCTCCAGTCGGAATAGAGTTTAGTTGAAGTTAGTGGCTGTGGCACAGCTGTGTCTCAGGCTGGTGTCTGCCGCCCTGAGCTAAGCCATAAAATCCCTGGAATAACTTTTCAAAGCCTGTTAGCCTCTTTGAGCCTCCTACACGTCTTTATTTTATTTTATTTTATTTTATGTTATTTTATTTTATTTTATTTTATGTTATTTTATTGCAGTAACAGTGGATTCTAAGATGATATAGCTTTCAGATGTACGTTGTAATATATTTCGAATTCTGTGTAGATTACATGGTGTTCACCACCCGAAAACTAATTATAGTCGGTCACCTCACATGTGAGCCTCATCGCCCCTTTGGCTCTCTCCCCTCCCCCTCCCCTATGGTAACCAGCAATCCAATCTCCTTTGCTCTCGTGCGTTTGTCGTTGTTTTTATCTTCTCCTTGAGTGAGATCACACGGTGTCTGGAGTTTGACTTTCTCCCTCTGATTTATTTCGCTTCACATAATACCCTCAAGGTCCTCCACGTTGTCGCAAATGGTCGGATCTCATCATTTCTTAGGGCCGAGTAGCATTCCATTGTGTATACATACCACATCTTCTTCATCCATTCTTCCTCTGATGGGCACCTAGGTTGCTTCCAAGTTCTGGCTGTTGTGAATAATGCTGCAGTGAACCTAGGGGTGCATGTGTCTTTCTGCATTGGTGTTTTCAAGTTCTTTTGGATGAATAGCCAGCAGTGGGCTAGCTGGATCATACACATGGTAGATGTATTCTTAGTTTTCTGAGGATACTCCATACTGCTTTCCATAGTTGGCTGCACCAGTCTGCCCTCCCGCCAGCAGTGCAGGAGAGTTCCCTTTCTCTCCACATCCTCTCCGACACTTGTTCTTGTCTTGTTAATGAGAGCCATTCTGACCAGAGTAAGGTGACATCTCCTTGTAGTTGTGATTTGCATTTCTCTGATCGCTAATGATGTTGAGTCCCTTTCCATATGCCTGTTGGCCATCCGTATACCTTCTTTTGGAGAAATCACTGCTCAGATCTTTTGCCCGCCTTTTAATTGGGTTGTTGATTTCTTTTGCTGTTGAGATGTATGAGTTCTTTCTGTGTTTTGGATATTAAGCCTTATCCGATATAGGGTTTGCAAGAATCTTCTCCCCAGTTGTTAGGTTGTGTTTTGGTTTTGTGGATGGTTTCTTAAGGTGCAGAGGATTTTTTTGACTTTGATGTAGTCCCATTTGTTCACTTTGTATTTTGTTTCCATTGCCCAGTCAGACGTGGTACTTGAAAATAGGCTGCTAAGACTGATGTCAAAGAGCCTACTGCCTATGTTTTCTTGTAGAGGTTGCATGGTTTCGGGTCTGACATTCAAGTAAAAGCGGAGGGAGGAGGCTGCAGTTCCCCGAGAGCGAGCGTAGCGGGGACCCTGCGTCCCTGTCAGCGCACCTTCCCGCTCCGCGAAGGTCCGAAGCGTGCGGGCGGGGCCGCAGGAGTTGTCCCAGGAGGGTGTCCCTGTCGCTGTCCGCAGTCCACCGCCGGAGGGGGCGGGGCAACGGCCGGGCAGCGTCTGGGCGGCGCGGCGCGCGCGCGCGCGAGGAGAGGAGCGCGCGGCTGCGCCGCCGTCCTGGGAGGCGGGGGCGTCGGCGAGCCGCGCCTGCCTGCCCAGAGCCGAGCCCGGCGGAGGCCGGCCGCGCTGTGCTGCTCCCTCCCGGGCCGGGCTCGTCCGTTCCCCCCGGCGTCCGTGGACGCCGCTCCGTGTCCCCGCTGGGCACAGCAGCCCGGCCCTCCTCGGCCACGGCCGCTAGCCTGAGGAGGCCCTCCTTCAGCTCCCGCTCTTCCTGCTCGCGGACACGGACGACGGGGTCGCCCGCGAAGACGATTCCATCTGAGAGAGGTACCTGGGGGGCGTGGGCCTGGGCGCTGGTGGGAGGCGAGCGTGTCCCTGAGGAATAGGCTTGTGCGCCAAGAGGTGCCCGTCGGTCGCGGGACAGCTGTGCGGCGCGGGGAGCGAGGGGGTCTCTTCGTGCGCTTCAGGCGTTCGTGGAACGGGCGGTGTGCCGGGCACGGGGCCCGCCTGGGCATGCGGTGCCCGGGAGTCGGGCGCTGAAGCGCCCCGTGGTCTTGGCTTCGGAAGGACAGACGCCAAGTCGATAAGGACACTGGTCTCGAGGCGTTCTGAGGAGTGCGGGTCTCCCTCTTTTCGAGGCTACGTTCCGTTGGGGTTTTCACGAAGCCTGTTGTGGCCCTGAAGCTCAGGCCGGTTCAGGGAAGTGGCCTGTCGAGGGCACAATATTTGTGTGCAGAGCCAGTGCTTTCCAAAGCCCTTTGACTGTGCAGAAGTCTACCTGTTAGGGGTGCAGTGGGGGCTGTCCGGGAGCGTGGTGAGCACAGGTATGTGCCCCACACTTGAAAGTATGGAAGAGAAAGCGTGAGGCTGGAGGGTGCTCCGTCGCCTCTCTCCTTCCACAGAAAGTCTGGAGAGTTGACTTTGGGACAAGTCCTTCCTTTCCTCTGGTCGGTGCGTGTTCAGTGGCCTGGACACTTGGTGAGCAGGACTGACAGGGTGTTTGACGTACTGGACCTCACAGCCCGGTTGGAAAGGACAGACAGGCAGCAACCAATTGCCTAGGAGATACGTAAAGGCAATTTTGTGTTGAGTGTTGAGAACTACGGCATTTCCTGTTAGCCTTTGTGACTCAGGCAGTGATGTGGGAAGCTGAGAGCAGATGCCTAAAAGACAAGGAGGACTTGTGCGGGAGAGTGTTGGGACAGGGCACGGGAGGAGTATGGCCTGTCAGAGGAGCTGAAAGAATGCCCTGGAGACTGGGGCCGCCGCGTAGGGACTGTAGGGTGGGGAAAACAAAACTTTTCGATTGAGGCTGGCGCTTTCTGTAGGTTTTTGGAGACTGAGCGTGGTGATTCAGAACGTGCCTCTGGAGCCAGACTCTGTCACATGGGTCCTGGCTCTGCCACCTACGGGGCTGTGTGAACTTGGGCAAGTTACTGTACCATTCTGTGTGTCAGTTTCCTGATCTGTAAAACGGGGATGATTATCATACGCACTCCATAGGTGAGTGTAAAGGTGAGAGGATATTTCATATCCGTAGAGTACTTAGAGCAGTGTCTGGCCTTTAGTAGGCGTTAGTAGTGGTTGATTAAAGAAATGGCTAAATGCATACCTAAGTATTCAAGGCTTGGAGGCTGTCCCTGGTGAAACGTGTGAACTTGAATGGATTACACCCAACTTTGTTTTGTTTCCTTTCCGGCTTGTAGTTGCTACTGACCGCATCTGCAGCACTGTGGAATTAGAAATAATCTGCCTCGACTTGGCTGCTCTTGGTAAAACAATCTAATGCTGTCCAAATTATCCCAGGGAAATAAAAGCCTTTTCAGTAGCATAGTAGGGTTAGGCTTATTTAATATGTATTGTTTATATTGGTTTGTTTAGTGTTTGTTGGTGACTTTGTGTTCGTTTTTTTTTTTTTTTTTTTTTTGGCAAAGCTGCTCGGTCAAACAAGGCAGATTAGCTAGGAAATGGTTCAGACCCAGAGAAAGTAGAGAGTCTGTAAGCAGAGCACGCCTTTCCTTGACTCTCTGTCGAGAGTTTTGTGATTGCAGCTGCTCTCTGCCTCAGACACGGTGCCCTCTGCGTGTGCAGTCATCTAAACAGTGCAGGGTCTGGGACCGTGGAGAATCCAAGGCAGTAGAGTCATGCTTTGCTTAACAGTGGGGATGAGTTCTGAGGAGTGTGTCATGGTCAGGCAATCTCGAGACTGTGCAAACACCCACGGAGTTCCTAAACCTGGATGGCAGAGCCTCCTACACACCTAGGCCATGTGGGACTAATCTGATGGGACCCCGTTGTTGACTGAAACGTCCCGATGTAGGGCATGACTGTACTTCCCAACTCCAAGGGCACGGAAGTGTAGCCTGTGGGGCTTTGGAAAAGAACAGAGACGCTCAAGGCCTACTCTGGACCCACTGACTCAGAATCTACTGGGATAGGTCCCGCCTTTAGACCAGACGTAGTCCTCCTCTGCAGACATCTCATCAAGGGTTTTTCACGCTGGGTTTTCCCTCATCTGAGAAAACAGGCCAAGAGATTGTGAGGATCCATAATTAGTGTTTTAAGACATTTGGCAGGACTCAGTGTTTTTCACGTTCTGTGATACTGGGATCTGCATCTCCACCGTAATGTGTTAAACCTTGTGTCTTGTCCAAAAGTCATGTCATTACCTAGAGAATCCTTCTGTGAATGCCAGGCAGATTGCCATCTTTCTGCTTCCGCCTGCTCACCTTTCCAATGGGGAGAATAACGGTAACCTACCTTTTGGAGGTGAGGATTGAATGAGACAGTTGGTGCAAAGCAGTGGGCACAGGATCTGGCACAAAGTGAAGCCTTCAAGAAATTATGATTACAGTAGTTTTGATTTCCCTCCAGTCGGAATAGAGTTTAGTTGAAGTTAGTGGCTGTGGCACAGCTGTGTCTCAGGCTGGTGTCTGCCGCCCTGAGCTAAGCCATAAAAATCCCTGGAATAACTTTTCAAAAGCCTGTTAGCCTCTTGAGCCTCCTACACGTCTTTATTTTATTTTATTTTATTTTATGTTATTTTATTGCAGTAACAGTGGATTCTAAGATGATATAGCTTTCAGATGTACGTTGTAATATATTTCAATTCTGTGTAGATTACATGGTGTTCACCACCCGAAAACTAATTATAGTCGGTCACCTCACATGTGAGCCTCATCGCCCCTTTGGCTCTCTCCCCTCCCCCTCCCCCTATGGTAACCAGCAATCCAATCTCCTTTGCTCTGTGTGCGTTTGTCGTTGTTTTTATCTTCTCCTTATGAGTGAGATCACACGGTGTCTGGAGTTTGACTTTCTCCTCTGATTTATTTCGCTTCACATAATACCTCAAGGTCCCTCCACGTTGTCGCAAATGGTCGGATCTCATCATTTCTTAGGCCGAGTAGCATTCCATTGTGTATACATACCACATCTTCTTCATCCATTCTTCCCCTGATGGGCACCTAGGTTGCTTCCAAGTTCTGGCTGTTGTGAATAATGCTGCAGTGAACCTAGGGGTGCATGTGTCTTTCTGCATTGGTGTTTTCAAGTTCTTTGGATGAATAGCCAGCAGTGGGCTAGCTGGATCATACACATGGTAGATGTATTCTTAGTTTTCTGAGGATACTCCATACTGCTTTCCATAGTTGGCTGCACCAGTCTGCCCTCCCGCCAGCAGTGCAGGAGAGTTCCCTTCTCTCCACATCCTCTCCGACACTTGTCTCTTGTCTTGTTAATGAGAGCCATTCTGACCAGAGTAAGGTGACATCTCCTTGTAGTTGTGATTTGCATTTCTCTGATCGCTAATGATGTTGAGTCCCTTTCCATATGCCTGTTGGCCATCCGTATACCTTCTTTGGAGAAATCACTGCTCAGATCTTTTGCCCGCCTTAATTGGGTTGTTGATTTCTTTGCTGTTGAGATGTATGAGTTCTTTCTGTGTTTTGGATATTAAGCCCTTATCCGATATAGGGTTTGCAAGAATCTTCTCCCCAGTTGTTAGGTTGTGTTTTGGTTTTGTGGATGGTTTCCTTTGCGGTGCAGAGGATTTTTTTGACTTTGATGTAGTCCCATTTGTTCACTTTGTATTTTGTTTCCATTGCCCAGTCAGACGTGGTACTTGAAAATAGGCTGCTAAGACTGATGTCAAAGAGCCTACTGCCTATGTTTTCTTGTAGAGGTTGCATGGTTTCGGGTCTGACATTCAAGTAAAAGCGGAGGGAGGAGGCTGCAGTTCCCCGAGAGCGCGTAAGGGACCCTGCGTCCCTGTCAGCGCACCTTCCCGCCCGCGAAGGTCCGAAGCGTGCGGGCGGGGCCGCAGGGAGTTGTCCCAGGAGGGTGTCCCTGTCGCTGTCCGCAGTCCACCGCCGGAGGGGGCGGGGGCAACGGCCGGGCAGCGTCTGGGCGGCGGCGGGGCGCGCGCGCGCGAGGAGAGGAGCGCGCGGCTGCTGGGCCGCCGTCCTGGGAGGCGTGGGAGGCGCCGGCGAGCCGCGCCTGCCTGCCCAGAGCCGAGCTCCGGCGGGAGGCCGGCCGCGCTGTGCTGCTCCCTCCCGGGCCGGGCTCGTCCGTTCCCCCCGGCGTCCGTGGACCCGCTCCGTGTCCCCGCTGGGCACAGCAGCCCGGGCCCTCCGCGGCCACGGCCGCTTAGCCTGAGGGCCCTCCTTCAGCTCCCGCTCTTCCTGCTCGCCGGACACGGACGACCGGGGCGCCCGCGAAGAGGATTCCATCTGAGAGAGGTACCTGGGGGGCGTGGGCCTGGGGGCTGGTGGAGGCGAGCGTGTCCCTGAGGAATAGGCTTGTGCGCCAAGAGGTGCCCGTCAGGTCGCGGGACAGCTGTGCGGCGCGGGGAGCGAGGGGTCTCTTCGTGCGCTTCAGGCGTTCGTGGAACGGGCGGTGTGTGCCGGGCACGGGGCCCGCCTGGGCATGCGGTGCTCGGGAGTCGGGCGCTGAAGCGCCCCCCGTGGTCTTGGCTTCTCGGAAGGACAGACGCCAAGTCGATAAGGACACTGGTCTCGAGGCGTTCAGGAGTGCGGGTCTCCTCTTTTCGAGGCTACGTTCCGTTGGGGTTTTCACGAAGCCTGTTGTGGCCCTGAAGCCAGGCCGGTTCAGGGGAAGTGGCCTGTCGAGGGCCACACAATATTTGTGTGCAGAGCCAGTGCTTTCCAAAGCCCTTGACTGTGCAGAAGTCTACCTGTTAGGGGTGCAGTGGGGGCTGTCCGGGAGCGTGGTGAGCACAGGTATGTGCCCCACACTTGAAAGTATGGAAGAGAAAGCGTGAGGCTGGAGGGTGCCCGTTCGTTCCCTCCTTCCACAGAAAGTCTGGAGAGTTGACTTTGGGACAAGTCCTTCCTTTCCTCTGGTCGGTGCGTGTTCAGTGGCCTGGACACTTGGTGAGCAGGACTGACAGGGTGTTTGACGTACTGGACCTCACAGCCCGGTTGGAAAGGACAGACAGGCAGCAACCAATTGCCTAGGAGATACGTAAAGGCAATTTTGTGTTGAGTGTTGAGAACTACGGCATTTCCTGTTAGCCTTTGTGACTCAGGCAGTGATGTGGAAGCTGAGAGCAGATGCCTAAAAGACAAGGAGGACTTGTGCGGGAGAGTGTTGGGACAGGGCACGGGAGGAGTATGGCCTGTCAGAGGAGCTGAAAGAATGCCCTGGAGACTGGGGCCGCCGCGTAGGGACTGTAGGGTGGGGAAAACAAAACTTTTCGATTGAGGCTGGCGCTTTCTGTAGGTTTTTGGAGACTGAGCGTGGTGATTCAGAACGTGGCCTCTGGAGCCAGACTCTGTCACATGGGTCCTGGCTCTGCCACCTACGGGCTGTGTGAACTTGGGCAAGTTACTGTACCATTCTGTGTGTCAGTTTCCTGATCTGTAAAACGGGGATGATTATCATACGCACTCCATAGGTGAGTGAAGGTGAGAGGATATTTCATATCCGTAGAGTACTTAGAGCAGTGTCTGGCCTTTAGTAGGCGTTAGTAGTGGTTGATTAAAGAAATGGCTAAATGCATACCTAAGTATTCAAGGCTTGGAGGCTGTCCCTGGTGAAACGTGTGAACTTGAATGGATTACACCCAACTTTGTTTTGTTTCCTTTCCGGCTTGCAGTTGCTACTGACCGCATCTGCAGCACTGTGGAATTAGAAATAATCTGCCTCGACTTGGCTGCTCTTGGTAAAACAATCTAATGCTGTCCAAATTATCCCAGGGAAATAAAAGCCTTTTCAGTAGCATAGTAGGGTTAGGCTTATTTAATATGTATTGTTTATATTGGTTTGTTTAGTGTTTGTTGGTGACTTTGTGTTCGTTTTTTTTTTTTTTTTTTTTTGGCAAAGCTGCTCGGTCAAACAAGGCAGATTAGCTAGGAAATGGTTCAGACCCAGAGAAAAGTAGAGAGTCGTGTAAGCAGAGCACGCCTTTCCTTGACTCTCTGTCGAGAGCTTTTGTGATTGCAGCTGCTCTCTGCCTCAGACACGGTGCCCTCTGCGTGTGCAGTCATCTAAACAGTGCAGGGTCTGGGACCGTGGAGAATCCAAGGCAGTAGAGTCATGCTTTGCTTAACAGTGGGGATGAGTTCTGAGGAGTGTGTCATGGTCAGGCAATCTCGAGACTGTGCAAACACCACGGAGTTCCTAAACCTGGATGGCAGAGCCTCCTACACACCTAGGCCATGTGGGACTAATCTGATGGGACCGTTGTTGACTGAAACGTCCCGATGTAGGGCATGACTGTACTTCCCAACTCCAAGGGCACGGAAGTGTAGCCTGTGGGGCTTGGAAAAGAACAGAGACGCTCAAGGCCTACTCTGGACCCACTGACTCAGAATCTACTGGGATAGGTCCCGCCTTTAAAGACCAGACGTAGTCCTCCTCTGCAGACATCTCATCAACGGTTTTTCACGCGGTTTTCTCTCATCTGAGAAAACAGGCCAAGAGATTGTGAGGATCCATAATTAGTGTTTTACATTTGGCAGGACTCAGTGTTTTTCACGTTCTGTGATACTGGGATCTGCATCTCCACCGTAATGTGTTAAACCTTGAAATCTTGTCCAAAAGTCATGTCATTACCTAGAGAATCCTTCTGTGAATGCCAGGCAGATTGCCATCTTTCTGCTTCCGCCTGCTCACCTTTCCAATGGGGAGAATAACGGTAACCTACCTTTGGAGGTGAGGATTGAATGAGACAGTTGGTGCAAAGCAGTGGGCACAGGATCTGGCACAAAGTGAAGCCTTCAAGAAATTATGATTACAGTAGTTTTGATTTCCTCCAGTCGGAATAGAGTTTAGTTGAAGTTAGTGGCTGTGGCACAGCTGTGTCTCAGGCTGGTGTCTGCCGCCCTGAGCTAAGCCATAAAAATCCCTGGAATAACTTTTCAAAAGCCTGTTAGCCTCTTGAGCCTCCTACACGTCTTTATTTTATTTTATTTTATTTTATTTTATTTTATTTTATTTTATTTTATGTTATTTTATTGCAGTAACAGTGGATTCTAAGATGATATAGCTTTCAGATGTACGTTGTAATATATTTCGAATTCTGTGTAGATTACATGGTGTTCACCACCCGAAAACTAATTATAGTCGGTCACCTCACATGTGAGCCTCATCGCCCCTTTGGCTCTCTCCCCTCCCCCTCCCCCTATGGTAACCAGCAATCCAATCTCCTTTGCTCTGTGTGCGTTTGTCGTTGTTTTTATCTTCCTTATGAGTGAGATCACACGGTGTCTGGAGTTTGACTTTCTCCCTCTGATTTATTTCGCTTCACATAATACCTCAAGGTCCCTCCACGTTGTCGCAAATGGTCGGATCTCATCATTTTGGGCCGAGTAGCATTCCATTGTGTATACATACCACATCTTCTTCATCCATTCTTCCCTGATGGGCACCTAGGTTGCTTCCAAGTTCTGGCTGTTGTGAATAATGCTGCAGTGAACCTAGGGGTGCATGTGTCTTTCTCATTGGTGTTTTCAAGTTCTTTGGATGAATAGCCAGCAGTGGGCTAGCTGGATCATACACATGGTAGATGTATTCTTAGTTTTCTGAGGATACTCCATACTGCTTTCCATAGTTGGCTGCACCAGTCTGCCCTCCCGCCAGCAGTGCAGGAGAGTTCCCTTCTCCCACATCCTCTCCGACACTTGTCTCTTGTCTTGTTAATGAGAGCCATTCTGACCAGAGTAAGGTGACATCTCCTTGTAGTTGTGATTTGCATTTCTCTGATCGCTAATGATGTTGAGTCCTTTCCATATGCCTGTTGGCCATCCGTATACCTTCTTTGGAGAAATCACTGCTCAGATCTTTTGCCCGCCTTTTTAATTGGGTTGTTGATTTCTTTTGCTGTTGAGATGTATGAGTTCTTTCTGTGTTTTGGATATTAAGCCCTTATCCGATATAGGGTTTGCAAGAATCTTCTCCCCAGTTGTTAGGTTGTGTTTTGGTTTTGTGGATGGTTTCCTTTGCGGTGCAGAGGATTTTTTTTGACTTTGATGTAGTCCCATTTGTTCACTTTGTATTTTGTTTCCATTGCCCAGTCAGACGTGGTACTTGAAAATAGGCTGCTAAGACTGATGTCAAAAGAGCCTACTGCCTATGTTTTCTTGTAGAGGTTGCATGGTTTCGGGTCTGACATTCAAGTAAAAGCGGAGGGAGGAGGCTGCAGTCCCCGAGAGCGAGCGTAGCGGGGACCCTGCGCCTGTCAGCGCACCTTCCCGCTCCGCGAAGGTCCGAAGCGTGCGGGCGGGGCCGCAGGAGTTGTCCCAGGAGGGTGTCCCTGTCGCTGTCCGCAGTCCACCGCGGGAGGGGGCGGGGCAACGGCCGGGCAGCGTCTGGGCGGCGCGGGGCGCGCGCGCGCGCGAGGAGAGGAGCGCGCGGCTGGGCCGCCGTCCTGGGAGGCGTGGGAGGCGTCGGCGAGCCGCGCCTGCCTGCCCAGAGCCGAGCCCGGCGGAGGCCGGCCGCGCTGTGCTGCTCCCTCCCGGGCCGGGCTCGTCCGTCTCCCCCGGCGTCCGTGGACGCCGCCCTCCGTGTCCCCGCTGGGCACAGCAGCCCGGGCCCTCCTCGGCCACGGCCGCTAGCCTGAGGAAGCCCTTCAGCCCCGCTCCTGCTCGCCGGACACGGACGACGGGGTCGCCCGCGAAGACGATTCCATCTGAGAGAGGTACCTGGGGCGTGGGCCTGGGCGCTGGTGGGAGGCGAGCGTGTCCCTGAGGAATAGGCTTGTGCGCCAAGAGGTGCCCGTCAGGTCGCGGGACAGCTGTGCGGCGCGGGGAGCGAGGGGGTCTCTTCGTGCGCTTCAGGCGTTCGTGGAACGGGCGGTGTGTGCCGGGCACGGGGCCCGCCTGGGCATGCGGTGCCCGGGAGTCGGCGCTGAAGCGCCCCGTGGTCTTGGCTTCTCGGAAGGACAGACGCCAAGTCGATAAGGACACTGGTCTCGAGGCGTTCTGAGGAGTGCGGGTCTCCTCTTTCGAGGCTACGTTCCGTTGGGGTTTTCACGAAGCCTGTTGTGGCCCTGAAGCTCAGGCCGGTTCAGGGAAGTGGCCTGTCGAGGGCCACACAATAGTGTGTGCAGAGCCAGTGCTTTCCAAAGCCCTTGACTGTGCAGAAGTCTACCTGTTAGGGTGCAGTGGGGGCTGTCCGGGAGCGTGGTGAGCACAGGTATGTGCCCCACACTTGAAAGTATGGAAGAGAAAGCGTGAGGCTGGAGGGTGCTCCGTTCGCTCCCTCCTTCCACAGAAAGTCTGGAGAGTTGACTTTGGGACAAGTCCTTCCTTTCCTCTGGTCGGTGCGTGTTCAGTGGCCTGGACACTTGGTGAGCAGGACTGACAGGGTGTTTGACGTACTGGACCTCACAGCCCGGTTGGAAAGGACAGACAGGCAGCAACCAATTGCCTAGGAGATACGTAAAGGCAATTTTGTGTTGAGTGTTGAGAACTACGGCATTTCCTGTTAGCCTTTGTGACTCAGGCAGTGATGTGGAAGCTGAGAGCAGATGCCTAAAAGACAAGGAGGACTTGTGCGGGAGAGTGTTGGGACAGGGCACGGGAGGAGTATGGCCTGTCAGAGGAGCTGAAAGAATGCCCTGGAGACTGGGGCCGCCGCGTAGGGACTGTAGGGTGGGGAAAACAAAACTTTTCGATTGAGGCTGGCGCTTTCTGTAGGTTTTTGGAGACTGAGCGTGGTGATTCAGAACGTGGCCTCTGGAGCCAGACTCTGTCACATGGTCCGGCTCTGCCACCTACGGGCTGTGTGAACTTGGGCAAGTTACTGTACCATTCTGTGTGTCAGTTTCCTGATCTGTAAAACGGGGATGATTATCATACGCACTCCATAGGTGAGTGTAAAGGTGAGAGGATATTTCATATCCGTAGAGTACTTAGAGCAGTGTCTGGCCTTTAGTAGGCGTTAGTAGTGGTTGATTAAAGAAATGGCTAAATGCATACCTAAGTATTCAAGGCTTGGAGGCTGTCCCTGGTGAAACGTGTGAACTTGAATGGATTACACCCAACTTTGTTTTGTTTCCTTTCCGGCTTGCAGTTGCTACTGACCGCATCTGCAGCACTGTGGAATTAGAAATAATCTGCCTCGACTTGGCTGCTCTTGGTAAAACAATCTAATGCTGTCCAAATTATCCCAGGGAAATAAAAGCCTTTTCAGTAGCATAGTAGTTAGGCTTATTTAATATGTATTGTTTATATTGGTTTGTTTAGTGTTTGTTGGTGACTTTGTGTTCGTTTTTTTTTTTTTTTTTTTTGGCAAAGCTGCTCGGTCAAACAAGGCAGATTAGCTAGGAAATGGTTCAGACCCAGAGAAAAGTAGAGAGTCGTGTAAGCAGAGCACGCCTTTCCTTGACTCTCTGTCGAGAGCTTTGTGATTGCAGCTGCTCTCTGCCTCAGACACGGTGCCCTCTGCGTGTGCAGTCATCTAAACAGTGCAGGGTCTGGGACCGTGGAGAATCCAAGGCAGTAGAGTCATGCTTTGCTTAACAGTGGGGATGAGTTCTGAGGAGTGTGTCATGGTCAGGCAATCTCGAGACTGTGCAAACACCACGGAGTTCCTAAACCTGGATGGCAGAGCCTCCTACACACCTAGGCCATATGGGACTAATCTGATGGGACCCCCGTTGTTGACTGAAACGTCCCGATGTAGGGCATGACCGTACTTCCCAACTCCAAGGGCACGGAAGTGTAGCCTGTGGGGCTTTGGAAAAGAACAGAGACGCTCAAGGCCTACTCTGGACCCACTGACTCAGAATCTACTGGGATAGGTCCCGCCTTTAAAGACCAGACGTAGTCCTCCTCTGCAGACATCTCATCAACGGTTTTTCACGCTGGGTTTTCCCTCATCTGAGAAAACAGGCCAAGAGATTGTGAGGATCCATAATTAGTGTTTTAAGACATTTGGCAGGACTCAGTGTTTTTCACGTTCTGTGATACTGGGATCTGCATCTCCACCGTAATGTGTTAAACCTTGAAATCTTGTCCAAAAGTCATGTCATTACCTAGAGAATCCTTCTGTGAATGCCAGGCAGATTGCCATCTTCTGCTTCCGCCTGCTCACCTTTCCAATGGGGAGAATAACGGTAACCTACCTTTGGAGGTGAGGATTGAATGAGACAGTTTGCAAAGCAGTGGGCACAGGATCTGGCACAAAGTGAAGCCTTCAAGAAATTATGATTACAGTAGTTTTGATTTCCCTCCAGTCGGAATAGAGTTTAGTTGAAGTTAGTGGCTGTGGCACAGCTGTGTCTCAGGCTGGTGTCTGCCGCCCTGAGCTAAGCCATAAAAATCCCTGAATAACTTTTCAAAAGCCTGTTAGCCTCTTGAGCCTCCTACACGTCTTTATTTTATTTTATTTTATTTTATTTTATTTTATTTTATTTTATTTTATGTTATTTTATTGCAGTAACAGTGGATTCTAAGATGATATAGCTTTCAGATGTACGTTGTAATATATTTCGAATTCTGTGTAGATTACATGGTGTTCACCACCCGAAAACTAATTATAGTCGGTCACCTCACATGTGAGCCTCATCGCCCTTTGGCTCTCTCCCCTCCCCCTCCCCCTATGGTAACCAGCAATCCAATCTCCTTTGCTCTGTGTGCGTTTGTCGTTGTTTTTATCTTCTCCTTATGAGTGAGATCACACGGTGTCTGGAGTTTGACTTTCTCCTCTGATTTATTTCGCTTCACATAATACCCTCAAGGTCCCTCCACGTTGTCGCAAATGGTCGGATCTCATCATTTCTTAGGCCGAGTAGCATTCCATTGTGTATACATACCACATCTTCTTCATCCATTCTTCCCCTGATGGGCACCTAGGTTGCTTCCAAGTTCTGGCTGTTGTGAATAATGCTGCAGTGAACCTAGGGGTGCATGTGTCTTTCTGCATTGGTGTTTTCAAGTTCTTTGATGAATAGCCAGCAGTGGGCTAGCTGGATCATACATGGTAGATGTATTCTATTTTCTGAGGATACTCCATACTGCTTTCCATAGTTGGCTGCACCAGTCTGCCTCCCCCAGCAGTGCAGAGAGTTCCCTTCTCTCACATCCTCTCCGACACTTGTCTCTTGTCTTGTTAATGAGAGCCATTCTGACCAGAGTAAGGTGACATCTCCCTTGTAGTTGTGATTTGCATTTCTCTGATCGCTAATGATGTTGAGTCCTTTCCATATGCCTGTTGGCCATCCGCATACCTTCTTTGGAGAAATCACTGCTCAGATCTTTTGCCCGCCTTTTAATTGGGTTGTTGATTTCTTTTGCTGTTGAGATGTATGAGTTCTTTCTTGTGTTTTGGATATTAAGCCCTTATCCGATATGGGTTTGCAAGAATCTTCTCCCCAGTTGTTAGGTTGTGTTTTGGTTTTGTGGATGGTCTCCTTTGCGGTGCAGAGGATTTTTTTGACTTTGATGTAGTCCCATTTGTTCACTTTGTATTTTGTTTCCATTGCCCAGTCAGACGTGGTACTCTGGAAAATAGGCTGCTAAGACTGATGTCAAAGAGCCTACTGCCTATGTTTTCTTGTAGAGGTTGCATGGTTTCGGGTCTGACATTCAAGTAAAGCGGAGGGAGGAGGCTGCAGTTCCCCGAGAGCGAGCGTAGCGGGGACCCTGCGTCCCTGCCGCGCACCTTCCCGCTCCGCGAAGGTCCGAAGCGTGCGGGCGGGGCCGCAGGAGTTGTCCCAGGAGGGTGTCCCTGTCGCTGTCCGCAGTCCACCGCCGGAGGGGGGCGGGGCAACGGCCGGGCAGCGTCTGGGCGGTGCGGGCGCGCGCGCGCGCGCGAGGGAGAGGAGCGCGCGGCTGCTGGCCGCCGTCCTGGGAGGCGTGGGAGGCGTCGGCGAGCCGCGCCTGCCTGCCCAGAGCCGAGCCCGGCGGAGGCCGGCCGCGCTGTGCTGCTCCCTCCCGGGCCGGGCTCGTCCGTTCCCCGGCGTCCGTGGACGCCGCTCCGTGTCCCCGCTGGGCACAGCAGCCCGGGCCCTCCCGGCCACGGCCGCTAGCCTGAGGAGGCCCTCCTTCAGCTCCCGCTCTTCCTGCCGCCGGACACGGACGACGGGGCCCCGCGAAGACGATTCCATCTGAGAGAGGTACCTGGGGGGCGTGGGCCTGGGCGCTGGTGGGAGGCGAGCGTGTCCCTGAGGAATAGGCTTGTGCGCCAAGAGGTGCCCGTCAGGTCGCGGGACAGCTGTGCGGCGCGGGGAGCGAGGGGGTCTCTTCGTGCGCTTCAGGCGTTCGTGGAACGGGCGGTGTGTGCCGGGCACGGGGCCCGCCTGGGCATGCGGTGCCCGGGAGTCGGCGCTGAAGCGCCCCCGTGGTCTTGGCTCGGAAGGACAGACGCCAAGTCGATAAGGACACTGGTCTCGAGGCGTTCTGAGGAGTGCGGGTCTCCTCTTTTCGAGGCTACGTTCCGTTGGGGTTTTCACGAGCCTGCTGTGGCCCTGAAGCTCAGGCCGGTTCAGGGGAAGTGGCCTGTCGAGGGCCACACAATATTTGTGTGCAGAGCCAGTGCTTTCCAAAGCCCTTGACTGTGCAGAAGTCTACCTGTTAGGGGTGCAGTGGGGGTTGTCCGGGAGCGTGGTGAGCACAGGTATGTGCCCCACACTTGAAAGTATGGAAGAGAAAGCGTGAGGCTGGAGGGTGCTCCGTTCGTTCCCTCCTTCCACAGAAAGTCTGGAGAGTTGACTTTGGGACAAGTCCTTCCTTTCCCTGGTCGGTGCGTGTTCAGTGGCCTGGACACTTGGTGAGCAGGACTGACAGGGTGTTTGACGTACTGGACCTCACAGCCCGGTTGGAAAGGACAGACAGGCAGCAACCAATTGCCTAGGAGATACGTAAAGGCAATTTTGTGTTGAGTGTTGAGAACTACGGCATTTCCTGTTAGCCTTTGTGACTCAGGCAGTGATGTGGAAGCTGAGAGCAGATGCCTAAAAGACAAGGAGGACTTGTGCGGGAGAGTGTTGGGACAGGGCACGGGAGGAGAATGGCCTGTCAGAGGAGCTGAAAGAATGCCCTGGAGACTGGGGCCGCCGCGTAGGGACTGTAGGGTGGGGAAAACAAAACTTTTCGATTGAGGCTGGCGCTTTCTGTAGGTTTTTGGAGACTGAGCGTGGTGATTCTAGAACGTGGCCTCTGGAGCCAGACTCTGTCACATGGGTCCTGGCTCTGCCACCTACGGGCTGTGTGAACTTGGGCAAGTTACTGTACCATTCTGTGTGTCAGTTTCCTGATCTGTAAAACGGGGATGATTATCATACGCACTCCATAGGTGAGTGTAGGTGAGAGGATATTTCATATCCGTAAGTACTTAGAGCAGTGTCTGGCCTTTAGTAGGCGTTAGTAGTGGTTGATTAAAGAAATGGCTAAATGCATACCTAAGTATTCAAGGCTTGGAGGCTGTCCCTGGTGAAACGTGTGAACTTGAATGGATTACACCCAACTTTGTTTTGTTTCCTTTCAGCAGTTGCTACTGACCGCATCTGCAGCACTGTGGAATTAGAAATAATCTGCCTCGACTTGGCTGCTCTTGGTAAAACAATCTAATGCTGTCCAAATTATCCCAGGGAAATAAAAGCCTTTTCAGTAGCATAGTAGGGTTAGGCTTATTTAATATGTATTGTTTATATTGGTTTGTTTAGTGTTTGTTGGTGACTTTGTGTTCGTTTTTTTTTTTTTTTTTTTTTGGCAAAGCTGCTCGGTCAAACAAGGCAGATTAGCTAGGAAATGGTTCAGACCCAGAGAAAAGTAGAGAGTCGTGTAAGCAGAGCACGCCTTTCCTTGACTCTCTGTCGAGAGCTTTTGTGATTGCAGCTGCTCTCTGCCTCAGACACGGTGCCCTCTGCGTGTGCAGTCATCTAAACAGTGCAGGGTCTGGGACCGTGGAGAATCCAAGGCAGTAGAGTCATGCTTTGTTTAACAGTGGGGATGAGTTCTGAGGAGTGTGTCATGGTCAGGCAATCTCGAGACTGTGCAAACACCACGGAGTTCCTAAACCTGGATGGCAGAGCCTCCTACACACCTAGGCCATGTGGGACTAATCTGATGGGACCCCGTTGTTGACTGAAACGTCCCGATGTAGGGCATGACTGCTTCCCAACTCCAAGGGCACGGAAGTGTAGCCTGTGGGGCTTTGGAAAAGAACAGAGAGCTCAAGGCCTACTCTGGACCCACTGACTCAGAATCTACTGGGATAGGTCCTGCCTTTAAAGACCAGACGTAGTCCTCCTCTGCAGACATCTCATCAACGGTTTTTCACGCTGGGTTTTCCCTCATCTGAGAAAACAGGCCAAGAGATTGTGAGGATCCATAATTAGTGTTTTAAGACATTTGGCAGGACTCAGTGTTTTTCACGTTCTGTGATACTGGGATCTGCATCTCCACCGTAATGTGTTAAACCCAAATCTTGTCCAAAAGTCATGTCATTACCTAGAGAATCCTTCTGTGAATGCCAGGCAGATTGCCATCTTTCTGCTTCCGCCTGCTCGCCTTTCCAATGGGGAGAATAACGGTAACCTACCTTGGAGGTGAGGATTGAATGAGACAGTTGGTGCAAAGCAGTGGGCACAGGATCTGGCACAAAGTGAAGCCTTCAAGAAATTATGATTACAGTAGTTTTGATTTCTCCAGTCGGAATAGAGTTTAGTTGTAGTTAGTGGCTGTGGCACAGCTGTGTCTCAGGCTGGTGTCTGCCGCCTGAGCTAAGCCATAAAAATCCCTGGAATAACTTTTCAAAAGCCTGTTAGCCTCTTGAGCCTCCTACACGTCTTTATTTTATTTTATTTTATTTTATTTTATTTTATTTTATTTTATTTTATGTTATTTTATTGCAGTAACAGTGGATTCTAAGATGATATAGCTTTCAGATGTACGTTGTAATATTTCGAATTCTGTGTAGATTACATGGTGTTCACCACCCGAAAACTAATTATAGTCGGTCACCTCACATGTGAGCCTCATCGCCCCTTGGCTCTCTCCCCTCCCCCTCCCCCTATGGTAACCAGCAATCCAATCTCCTTTGCTCTGTGTGCGTTTGTCGTTGTTTTTATCTTCTCCTTATGAGTGAGATCACACGGTGTCTGGAGTTTGACTTTCTCCCTCTGATTTATTTCGCTTCACATAATACCCTCAAGGTCCCTCCACGTTGTCGCAAATGGTCGGATCTCATCATTTCTTAGGGCCGAGTAGCATTCCATTGTGTATACATACCACATCTTCTTCATCCATTCTTCCTGATGGGCACCTAGGTTGCTTCAAGTTCTGGCTGTTGTGAATAATGCTGCAGTGAACCTAGGGGTGCATGTGTCTTTCTGCATTGGTGTTTTCAAGTTCTTTGGATGAATAGCCAGCAGTGGGCTAGCTGGATCATACACATGGTAGATGTATTCTTAGTTTTCTGAGGATACTCCATACTGCTTTCCATAGTTGGCTGCACCAGTCTGCCTCCCGCCAGCAGTGCAGGAGAGTTCCCTTCTCTCCACATCCGACACTTGTCTCTTGTCTTGTTAATGAGAGCCATTCTGACCAGAGTAAGGTGACATCTCCTTGTAGTTGTGATTTGCATTTCTCTGATCGCTAATGATGTTGAGTCCCTTTCCATATGCCTGTTGGCCATCCGTATACCTTCTTTGGAGAAATCACTGCTCAGATCTTTTGCCCGCCTTTTTAATTGGGTTGTTGATTTCTTTTGCTGTTGAGATGTATGAGTTCTTTCTGTGTTTTGGATATTAAGCCCTTATCCGATATAGGGTTTGCAAGAATCTTTCTCCCCAGTTGTTAGGTTGTGTTTTGGTTTTGTGGATGGTTTCCTTTGCGGTGCAGAGGATTTTTTTGACTTTGATGTAGTCCCATTTGTTCACTTTGTATTTTGTTTCCATTGCCCAGTCAGACGTGGTACTTGAAAATAGGCTGCTAAGACTGATGTCAAAGAGCCTACTGCCTATGTTTTCTTGTAGAGGTTGCATGGTTTCGGGTCTGACATTCAAGTAAAAGCGGAGGAGGAGGCTGCAGTTCCCCGAGAGCGAGCGTAGCGGGGACCCTGCGCTGTCAGCGCACCTTCCCGCTCCGCGAAGGTCCGAAGCGTGCGGGCGGGGCCGCAGGAGTTGTCCCAGGAGGGTGTCCCTGTCGCTGTCCGCAGTCCACCGCCGGAGGGGGCGGGGCAACGGCCGGGCAGCGTCTGCGGCGGGCGCGCGCGCGCGCGAGGAGAGGAGCGCGCGGCTGCTGGGCCGCCGTCCTGGGAGGCGGGGAGGCGTCGGCGAGCCGCGCCTGCCTGCCCAGAGCCGAGCCCGGCGGAGGCCGGCCGCGCTGTGCTGCCTCCCGGGCCGGGCTCGCCCGTTCCCCCGGCGTCCGGACGCCGCTCCGTGTCCCCGCTGGGCACAGCAGCCCGGGCCTCCTCGGCCACGGCCGCTAGCCTGAGGAAGCCCTCCTTCAGCTCCCGCTCTTCCTGCTCGCCGGACACGGACCACGGGCCGCCCGCGAAGACGATTCCATCTGAGAGAGGTACCTGGGGGGCGTGGGCCTGGGCGCTGGTGGGAGGCGAGCGTGTCCCTGAGGAATAGGCTTGTGCGCCAAGAGGTGCCCGTCAGGTCGCGGGACAGCTGTGCGGCGCGGGGAGCGAGGGGTCTCTTCGTGCGCTTCAGGCGTTCGTGGAACGGGCGGTGTGCCGGGCACGGGGCCCGCCTGGGCATGCGGTGCCCGGGAGTCGGCGCTGAAGCGCCCCGTGGTCTTGGCTTCTCGGAAGGACAGACGCCAAGTCGATAAGGACACTGGTCTCGAGGCGTTCTGAGGAGTGCGGGTCTCCTTTTCGAGGCTACGTTCCGTTGGGGTTTTCACGAAGCCCGTTGTGGCCCTGAAGCCTCAGGCCGGTTCAGGGGAAGTGGCCTGTCGAGGGCCACACAATATTTGTGTGCAGAGCCAGTGCTTTCCAAAGCCCTTGACTGTGCAGAAGTCTACCTGTTAGGGGTGCAGGGCTGTCCGGGGAGCGTGGTGAGCACAGGTATGTGCCCCACACTTGAAAGTATGGAAGAGAAAGCTGAGGCTGGAGGGTGCTCCGTTCGTTCCTCCTTCCACAGAAAGTCTGGAGAGTTGACTTTGGGACAAGTCCTTCCTTTCCTCTGGTCGGTGCGTGTTCAGTGGCCTGACACTTGGTGAGCAGGACTGACAGGGTGTTTGACGTACTGGACCTCACAGCCCGGTTGGAAAGGACAGACAGGCAGCAACCAATTGCCTAGGAGATACGTAAAGGCAATTTTGTGTTGAGTGTTGAGAACTACGGTACCTGTTAGCCTTTGTGACTCAGGCAGTGATGTGGAAGCTGAGAGCAGATGCCTAAAAGACAAGGAGGACTTGTGCGGGAGAGTGTTGGGACAGGGCACGGGAGGAGTATGGCCTGTCAGAGGAGCTGAAAGAATGCCCTGAGACTGGGGCCGCCGCGTAGGGACTGTAGGGTGGGGAAAACAAAACTTTTCGATTGAGGCTGGCGCTTTCTGCAGGTTTTTGGAGACTGAGCGTGGTGATTCAGAACGTGGCCTCTGGAGCCAGACTCTGTCACATGGGTCCTGGCTCTGCCACCTACGGGCTGTGTGAACTTGGGCAAGTTACTGTACCATTCTGTGTGTCAGTTTCCTGATCTGTAAAACGGGGATGATTATCATACGCACTCCATAGGTGAGTGTAAAGGTGAGAGGATATTTCATATCCGTAAAGTACTTAGAGCAGTGTCTGGCCTTTAGTAGGCGTTAGTAGTGGTTGATTAAAGAAATGGCTAAATGCATACCTAAGTATTCAAGGCTTGGAGGCTGTCCCTGGTGAAACGTGTGAACTTGAATGGATTACACCCAACTTTGTTTTGTTTCCTTTCCGGTTTGCAGTTGCTACTGACCGCATCTGCAGCACTGTGGAATTAGAAATAATCTGCCTCGACTTGGCTGCTCTTGGTAAAACAATCTAATGCTGTCCAAATTATCCCAGGGAAATAAAAGCCTTTTTCAGCATAGTAGGGTTAGGCTTATTTAATATGTATTGTTTATATTGGTTTGTTTAGTGTTTGTTGGTGACTTTGTGTTCGTTTTTTTTTTTTTTTTTTTTTGGCAAAGCTGCTCGGTCAAACAAGGCAGATTAGCTAGGAAATGGTTCAGACCCAGAGAAAAGTAGAGAGTCGTGTAAGCAGAGCACGCTTTCCTTGACTCTCTGTCGAGCTTTTGTGATTGCAGCTGCTCTCTGCCTCAGACACGGTGCCCTCTGCGTGTGCAGTCATCTAAACAGTGCAGGGTCTGGGACCGTGGAGAATCCAAGGCAGTAGAGTCATGCTTTGCTTAACAGTGGGGATGAGTTCTGAGGAGTGTGTCATGGTCAGGCAATCTCAGACTGTGCAAACACCACGGAGTTCCTAAACCTGGATGGCAGAGCCTCCTACACACCTAGGCCATGTGGGACTAATCTGATGGGACCCCCGTTGTTGACTGAAACGTCCCGATGTAGGGCATGACTGTACTTCCCAACTCCAAGGGCACGGAAGTGTAGCCTGTGGGGCTTTGGAAAAGAACAGAGACGCTCAAGGCCTACTCTGGACCCACTGACTCAGAATCTACTGGGATAGGTCCCGCCTTTAAAGACCAGACGTAGTCCTCCTCTGCAGACATCTCATCAACGGTTTTTCACGCTGGGTTTTCCTCATCTGAGAAAACAGGCCAAGAGATTGTGAGGATCCATAATTAGTGTTTTAAGACATTTGGCAGGACTCAGTGTTTTTCACGTTCTGTGATACTGGGATCTGCATCTCCACCGTAATGTGTTAAACCTTGAAATCTTGTCCAAAAGTCATGTCATTACCTAGAGAATCCTTCTGTGAATGCCAGGCAGATTGCCATCTTTCTGCTTCCGCCTGCTCACCTTTCCAATGGGGAGAATAACGGTAACCTACCTTTGGAGGTGAGGATTGAATGAGACAGTTGGTGCAAAGCAGTGGGCACAGGATCTGGCACAAAGTGAAGCCTTCAAGAAATTATGATTACAGTAGTTTTGATTTCCTCAGTCGGAATAGAGTTTAGTTGAAGTTAGTGGCTGTGGCACAGCTGTGTCTCAGGCTGGTGTCTGCCGCCCTGAGCTAAGCCATAAAAATCCCTGGAATAACTTTTCAAAAGCCTGTTAGCCTCTGAGCCTCCTACACGTCTTTATTTTATTTTATTTTATTTTATTTTATTTTATTTTATTTTATTTTATGTTATTTTATTGCAGTAACAGTGGATTCTAAGATGATATAGCTTTCAGATGTACGTTGTAATATATTTCGAATTCTGTGTAGATTACATGGTGTTCACCACCCGAAAACTAATTATAGTCGGTCACTCACATGTGAGCCTCATCGCCCCTTTGGCTCTCTCCTCCCCTCCCTATGGTAGCAACCAATCTCCTTTGCTCTGTGTGCGTTTGTCGTTGTTTTTATCTTCTCCTTATGAGTGAGATCACACGGTCTGGAGTTTGACTTTCTCCTCTGATTTATTTCGCTTCACATAATACCCTCAAGGTCCCTCCACGTTGTCGCAAATGGTCGGATCTCATCATTTCTTAGGGCCGAGTAGCATTCCATTGTGTATACATACCACATCTTCTTCATCCATTCTTCCCCTGATGGGCACCTAGGTTGCTTCCAAGTTCTGGCTGTTGTGAATAATGCTGCAGTGAACCTAGGGGTGCATGTGTCTTTCTGCATTGGTGTTTTCAAGTTCTTTGGATGAATAGCCAGCAGTGGGCTAGCTGGATCATACACATGGTAGATGTATTCTTAGTTTTCTGAGGATACTCCATACTGCTTTCCATAGTTGGCTGCACCAGTCTGCCCTCCCGCCAGCAGTGCAGGAGAGTTCCCTTCCTCTCCACATCCTCTCCGACACTTGTCTCTTGTCTTGTTAATGAGAGCCATTCTGACCAGAGTAAGGTGACATCTCCTTGTAGTTGTGATTTGCATTTCTCTGATCGCTAATGATGTTGAGTCCTTTCCATATGCCTGTTGGCCATCCGTATACCTTCTTTGGAGAAATCACTGCTCAGATCTTTTGCCCGCCTTTTAATTGGGTTGTTGATTTCTTTGCTGTTGAGATGTATGAGTTCTTTCTGTGTTTTGGATATTAAGCCCTTATCCGATATAGGGTTTGAAGAATCTTCTCCCAGTTGTTAGGTTGTGTTTTGGTTTTGTGGATGGTTTCCTTTGCGGTGCAGAGGATTTTTTTGACTTTGATGTAGTCCCATTTGTTCACTTTGTATTTTGTTTCCATTGCCCAGTCAGACGTGGTACTTGAAAATAGGCTGCTAAGACTGATGTCAAAGAGTCACTGCCTATGTTTTCTTGTAGAGGTTGCATGGTTTCGGGTCTGACATTCAAGTAAAAGCGGAGGGAGGAGGCTGCAGTTCCCCGAGAGCGAGCGTAGCGGGGACCCTGCGTCCCTGTCAGCGCACCTTCCCGCTCCGCGAAGGTCCGAAGCGTGCGGGCGGGGCCGCAGGAGTTGTCCCAGGAGGGTGTCCCTGTCGCTGTCCGCAGTCCACCGCCGGAGGGGGGCGGGGCAACGGCCGGGCAGCGTCGGCGGCGGCGGGCGCGCGCGCGCGCGAGGAGAGGAGCCGCGCCGCTGGGCCGCCGTCCTGGGAGGCGGGGAGGCGTCGGCGAGCCGCGCCTGCCTGCCCAGAGCCGAGCCCGGCGGAGGCCGGCCGCGCTGTGCTGCTCCCTCCCGGGCCGGGCTCGTCCGTTCCCCCCGGCGTCCGTGACGCCGCTCCGTGTCCCCGCTGGGCACACAGCAGCAGCCCGGCCCTCGCCACGGCCGCTAGCCTGAGGAAGCCCTCCTTCAGCTCCCGCTCTTCCTGCTCGCCGGACACGGACGACGGGGTCGCCCGCGAAGACGATTCCATCTGAGAGAGGTACCTGGGGGGCGTGGGCCTGGGCGCTGGTGGGAGGCGGCGTGTCCCTGAGGAATAGGCTTGTGCGCCAAGAGGTGCCCGTCAGGTCGCGGGACAGCTGTGCGGCGCGGGGAGCGAGGGGTCTCTTCGTGCGCTTCAGGCGTTCGTGGAACGGGGCGGTGTGTGCCGGGCACGGGGCCCGCCTGGGCATGCGGTGCCCGGGAGTCGGCGCTGAAGCCCCGTGGTCTTGGCTTCTCGGAAGGACAGACGCCAAGTCGATAAGGACACTGGTCTCGAGGCGTTCTGAGGAGTGCGGGTCTCCCTTCTTTTCGAGGCTACGTTCCGTGGGGGTTTTCACGAAGCCTGTTGTGGCCCTGAAGCTCAGGCCGGTTCAGGGGAAGTGGCCTGTCGAGGGCCACACAATATTTGTGTGCAGAGCCAGTGCTTTCCAAAGCCCTTGACTGTGCAGTCTACCTGTTAGGTGCAGTGGGGGCTGTCCGGGGAGCGTGGTGAGCACAGGTATGTGCCCCACACTTGAAAGTATGGAAGAGAAAGCGTGAGGCTGGAGGGTGCTCCGTTCTCCCTCCTTCCACAGAAAGTCTGGAGAGTTGACTTTGGGACAAGTCCTTCCTTTCCTCTGGTCGGTGCGTGTTCAGTGGCCTGGACACTTGGTGAGCAGGACTGACAGGGTGTTTGACGTACTGGACCTCACAGCCCGGTTGGAAAGGACAGACAGGCAGCAACCAATTGCCTAGGAGATACGTAAAGGCAATTTTGTGTTGAGTGTTGAGAACTACGGCATTTCCTGTTAGGCCTTTAGACTCAGGCAGTGATGTGGAAGCTGAGAGCAGATGCCTAAAAGACAAGGAGGACTTGTGCGGGAGAGTGTTGGGACAGCACGGGAGGAGTATGGCCTGTCAGAGGAGCTGAAAGAATGCCCTGGAGACTGGGGCCGCCGCGTAGGGACTGTAGGGTGGGGAAAACAAAACTTTTCGATTGAGGCTGGCGCTTTCTGTAGGTTTTGGAGACTGAGCGTGGTGATTCAGAACGTGGCCTCTGGAGCCAGACTCTGTCACATGGGTCCTGGCTCTGCCACCTACGGGCTGTGTGAACTTGGGCAAGTTACTGTACCATTCTGTGTGTCAGTTTCCTGATCTGTAAAACGGGGATGATTACATACGCACTCCATAGGTGAGTGTAAAGGTGAGAGGATATTTCATATCCGTAAAGTACTTAGAGCAGTGTCTGGCCTTTAGTAGGCGTTAGTAGTGGTTGATTAAAGAAATGGCTAAATGCATACCTAAGTATTCAAGGCTTGGAGGCTGTCCCTGGTGAAACGTGTGAACTTGAATGGATTACACCTAACTTTGCTTGTTTCCTTTCCGGCTTGCAGTTTGCTACTGACCGCATCTGCAGCACTGTGGAATTAGAAATAATCTGCCTCGACTTGGCTGCTCTTGGTAAAACAATCTAATGCTGTCCAAATTATCCCAGGGAAATAAAAGCCTTTTCAGTAGCATAGTAGGGTTAGGCTTATTTAATATGTATTGTTTATATTGGTTTGTTTAGTGTTTGTTGGTGACTTTGTGTTCTTTTTTTTTTTTTTTTTTGGCAAAGCTGCTCGGTCAAACAAGGCAGATTAGCTAGGAAATGGTTCAGACCCAGAGAAAAGTAGAGAGTCGTGTAAGCAGAGCACGCCTTTCCTTGACTCTCTGTCGAGAGCTTTTGTGATTGCAGCTGCTCTCTGCCTCAGACACGGTGCCCTCTGCGTGTGCAGTCATCTAAACAGTGCAGGGTCTGGGACCGTGGAGAATCCAAGGCAGTAGAGTCATGCTTTGCTTAACAGTGGGGATGAGTTCTGAGGAGTGTGTCATGGTCAGGCAATCTCGAGACTGTGCAAACACCACGGAGTTCCTAAACCTGGATGGCAGAGCCTCCTACACACCTAGGCCATGTGGGACTAATCTGATGGGACCCCCGTTGTTGACTGAAACGTCCCGATGTAGGGCATGACTGTACTTCCCAACTCCAAGGGCACGGAAGTGTAGCCTGTGGGGCTTTGAAAAAGAACACGCCTGGCCTACTCTGGACCCACTGACTCAGAATCTACTGGGATAGGTCCCGCCTTTAAAGACCAGACGTAGTCCTCCTCTGCAGACATCTCATCAACGGTTTTTCACGCTGGGTTTTCCTCATCTGAGAAAACAGGCCAAGAGATTGTGAGGATCCATAATTAGTGTTTTAAGACATTTGGCAGGACTCAGTGTTTTTCACGTTCTGTGATACTGGGATCTGCATCTCCACCGTAATGTTAAACCTTGAAATCTTGTCCAAAAGTCATGTCATTACCTAGAGAATCCTTCTGTGAATGCCAGGCAGATTGCCATCTTTCTGCTTCCGCCTGCTCACCTTCCAATGGGGAGAATAACGGTAACCTACCTTTTGGAGGTGAGGATTGAATGAGACAGTTGGTGCAAAGCAGTGGGCACAGGATCTGGCACAAAGTGAAGCCTTCAAGAAATTATGATTACAGTAGTTTTGATTTCCTCTCCAGTCGGAATAGAGTTTAGTTGAAGTTAGTGGCTGGGCACAGCTGTGTCTCAGGCTGGTGTCTGCCGCCCTGAGCTAAGCCATAAAAATCCCTGGAATAACTTTTCAAAAGCCTGTTAGCCTCTTGAGCCTCCTACACGTCTTTATTTTATTTTATTTTATTTTATGTTATTTTATTTTATTTTATTTTTATGTTATTTTATTGCATAACAGTGGATTCTAAGATGATATAGCTTTCAGATGTACGTTGTAATATATTTCGAATTCTGTGTAGATTACATGGTGTTCACCACCCGAAAAACTAATTATAGTCGGTCACCTCACATGTGAGCCTCATCGCCCCTTTGGCTCTCTCCCCTCCCCCTCCCCCTATGGTAACCAGCAATCCAATCTCCTTGCTCTGTGTGCGTTTGTCGTTGTTTTTATCTTCTCCTTATGAGTGAGATCACACGGTGTCTGGAGTTTGACTTTCTCCTCTGATTTATTTCGCTTCACATAATACCTCAAGGTCCCTCCACGTTGTCGCAAATGGTCGGATCTCATCATTTCTTAGGGCCGAGTAGCATTCCATTGTGTATACATACCACATCTTCTTCATCCATTCTTCCCCTGATGGGCACCTAGGTTGTCCAAGTTCTGGCTGTTGTGAATAATGCTGCAGTGAACCTAGGGGTGCATGTGTCTTTCTGCATTGGTGTTTTCAAGTTCTTTTGATGAATAGCCAGCAGTGGGCTAGCTGGATCATACACATGGTAGATGTATTTTAGTTTTCTGAGGATACTCCATACTGCTTTCCATAGTTGGCTGCACCAGTCTGCCCTCCCGCCAGCAGTGAGAGTTCCCTCTCTCCACATCCTCTCCGACACTTGTCTCTTGTCTTGTTAATGAGAGCCATTCTGACCAGAGTAAGGTGACATCTCCTTGTAGTTGTGATTTGCATTTCTCTGATCGCTAATGATGTTGAGTCTTTTCCATATGCCTGTTGGCCATCCGTATACCTTCTTTGGAGAAATCACTGCTCAGATCTTTTGCCCGCCTTTTTAATTGGGTTGTTGATTTCTTTTGCTGTTGAGATGTATGAGTTCTTTCTGTGTTTTGGATATTAAGCCCTTATCCGATATAGGGTTTGCAAGAATCTTCTCCCCAGTTGTTAGGTTGTGTTTTGGTTTTGTGGATGGTTTCCTTTGCGGTGCAGAGGATTTTTGACTTTGATGTAGTCCCATTTGTTCACTTTGTATTTTGTTTCCATTGCCCAGTCAGACGTGGTACTTGAAAATAGGCTGCTAAGACTGATGTCAAAGAGCCTACTGCCTATGTTTTCTTGTAGAGGTTGCATGGTTTCGGGTCTGACATTCAAGTAAAAGCGGAGGGAGGAGGCTGCAGTTCCCCGAGAGCGAGCGTAGCGGGGACCCTGCGTCCCTGTCAGCGCACCTTCCCGCTCCGCGAAGGTCCGAAGCGTGCGGGCGGGGCCGCAGGAGTTGTCCCAGGAGGGTGTCCCTGTCGCTGTCCGCAGTCCACCGCCGGAGGGGGCGGGGCAACGGCCGGGCAGCGTCTGGCGGGCGGCGGGCGCGCGCGCGCGAGGAGAGGAGCGCGCGGCTGCTGGGCCGCCGTCCTGGGAGGCGTGGAGGCGTCGGCGAGCCGCGCCTGCCTGCCCAGAGCCGAGCCCGGCGGAGGCCGGCCGCGCTGTGCTGCTCCCTCCCGGGCCGGGCCTCGTCCGTTCCCCCGGCGTCCGTGGACGCCGTCCGTGTCCCCGCTTGGCACAGCAGCCCGGGCCCTCCTCGGCCACGGCCGCTAGCCTGAGGAGGCCCTCCTTCAGCTCCCGCTCTTCCTGCTCGCCGGACACGGACGACGGGGTCGCCCGCGAAGACGATTCCATCTGAGAGGTACCTGGGGGCGGGGCCTGGGCGCTGGTGGGAGGCGAGCGTGTCCCTGAGGAATAGGCTTGTGCGCCAAGAGGTGCCCGTCAGGTCGCGGGACAGCTGTGCGGCGCGGGGAGCGAGGGGGTCTCTTCGTGCGCTTCAGGCGTTCGTGGAACGGGCGGTGTGTGCCGGGCACGGCCCGCCTGGGCATGCGGTGCCCGGGAGTCGGGCGCTGAAGCGCCCCCTTGGCTTCTCGGAAGGACAGACGCCAAGTCGATAAGGACACTGGTCTCGAGGCGTTCTGAGGAGTGCGGGTCTCCTTTTCGAGGCTACGTTCCGTTGGGGTTTCACGAAGCCTGTTGTGGCCCTGAAGCTCAGGCCGGTTCAGGGGAAGTGGCCTGTCGAGGGCCACACAATATTTGTGTGCAGAGCCAGTGCTTTCCAAAGCCCTTGACTGTGCAGAAGTCTACCTGTTAGGGGTGCAGTGGGGGCTGTCCGGGGAGCGTGGTGAGCACAGGTATGTGCCCCACACTTGAAAGTATGGAAGAGAAAGCGTGAGGCTGGAGGGTGCTCCGTCTCGTTCCCTCCTTCCACAGAAAGTCTGAGAGTTGACTTTGGACAAGTCCTTCCTTTCCTCTGGTCGGTGCGTGTTCAGTGGCCTGGACACTTGGTGAGCAGGACTGACAGGGTGTTTGACGTACTGGACCTCACAGCCCGGTTGGAAAGGACAGACAGGCAGCAACCAATTGCCTAGGAGATACGTAAAGGCAATTTTGTGTTGAGTGTTGAGAACTACGGCATTTCCTGTTAGCCTTTGTGACTCAGGCAGTGATGTGGAAGCTGAGAGCAGATGCCTAAAAGACAAGGAGGACTTGTGCGGGAGAGTGTTGGGACAGGGCACGGGAGGAGTATGGCCTGTCAGAGGAGCTGAAAGAATGCCCTGAGACTGGGGCCGCCGCGTAGGGACTGTAGGGTGGGGAAAACAAAACTTTTCGATTGAGGCTGGCGCTTTCTGTAGGTTTTTGGAGACTGAGCGTGGTGATTCAGAACGTGGCCTCTGGAGCCAGACTCTGTCACATGGGTCCTGGCTCTGCCACCTACGGGCTGTG
This sequence comes from Equus caballus, assembly GCF_041296265.1. Taxonomy (NCBI): domain Eukaryota; kingdom Metazoa; phylum Chordata; class Mammalia; order Perissodactyla; family Equidae; genus Equus; species Equus caballus. The sequence continues at coordinate 126,940 of NW_027222389.1, read as the reverse complement.
TGAACTTGGGCAAGTTACTGTACCATTCTGTGTGTCAGTTTCCTGATCTGTAAAACGGGGATGATTATCATACGCACTCCATAGGTGAGTGTAAAGGTGAGAGGATATTTCATATCCGTAAAGTACTTAGAGCAGTGTCTGGCCTTTAGTAGGCGTTAGTAGTGGTTGATTAAAGAAATGGCTAAATGCATACCTAAGTATTCAAGGCTTGGAGGCTGTCCCTGGTGAAACGTGTGAACTTGAATGGATTACACCCAACTTTGTTTTGTTTCCTTTCCGGCTTGCAGTTGCTACTGACCGCATCTGCAGCACTGTGGAATTAGAAATAATCTGCCTCGACTTGGCTGCTCTTGGTAAAACAATCTAATGCTGTCCAAATTATCCCAGGGAAATAAAAGCCTTTTCAGTAGCATAGTAGGGTTAGGCTTATTTAATATGTATTGTTTATATTGGTTTGTTTAGTGTTTGTTGGTGACTTTGTGTTCGTTTTTTTTTTTTTTTTTTTTGGCAAAGCTGCTCGGTCAAACAAGGCAGATTAGCTAGGAAATGGTTCAGACCCAGAGAAAAGTAGAGAGTCGTGTAAGCAGAGCACGCCTTTCCTTGACTCTCTGTCGAGAGCTTTTGTGATTGCAGCTGCTCTCTGCCTCAGACACGGTGCCCTCTGCGTGTGCAGTCATCTAAACAGTGCAGGGTCTGGGACCGTGGAGAATCCAAGGCAGTAGAGTCATGCTTTGCTTAACAGTGGGGATGAGTTCTGAGGAGTGTGTCATGGTCAGGCAATCTCGAGACTGTGCAAACACCACGGAGTTCCTAAACCTGGATGGCAGAGCCTCCTACACACCTAGGCCATGTGGGACTAATCTGATGGGACCCCCGTTGTTGACTGAAACGTCCCGATGTAGGGCATGACTGTACTTCCCAACTCCAAGGGCACGGAAGTGTAGCCTGTGGGGCTTTGGAAAAGAACAGAGACGCTCAAGGCCTACTCTGGACCCACTGACTCAGAATCTACTGGGATAGGTCCCGCCTTTAAAGACCAGACGTAGTCCTCCTCTGCAGACATCTCATCAACGGTTTTTCACGCTGGGTTTTCCCTCATCTGAGAAAACAGGCCAAGAGATTGTGAGGATCCATAATTAGTGTTTTAAGACATTTGGCAGGACTCAGTGTTTTTCGTTCTGTGATACTGGGATCTGCATCTCCACCCGTAATGTGTTAAACCTTGAAATCTTGTCCAAAAGTCATGTCATTACCTAGAGAATCCTTCTGTGAATGCCAGGCAGATTGCCATCTTTCTGCTTCCGCCTGCTCACCTTTCCAATGGGGAGAATAACGGTAACCTACCTTTTGGAGGTGAGGATTGAATGAGACAGTTGGTGCAAAGCAGTGGGCACAGGATCTGGCACAAAGTGAAGCCTTCAAGAAATTATGATTACAGTAGTTTTGATTTCCTCCAGTCGGAAGAGTTTAGTTGAAGTTAGTGGCTGTGGCACAGCTGTGTCTCAGGCTGGTGTCTGCCGCCCTGAGCTAAGCCATAAAAATCCCTGGAATAACTTTTCAAAAGCCTGTTAGCCTCTTGAGCCTCCTACACGTCTTTATTTTATTTTATTTTATTTTATGTTATTTTATTTTATTTTATTTTATGTTATTTTATTGCAGTAACAGTGGATTCTAAGATGATATAGCTTTCAGATGTACGTTGTAATATATTTCGAATTCTGTGTAGATTACATGGGTGTTCACCACCCGAAAACTAATTATAGTCGGTCACCTCACATGTGAGCCTCATCGCCCCTTTGGCTCTCTCCTCCCCCTCCTCTATGGTAACCAGCAATCCAATCTCCTTTGCTCTGTGTGCGTTTGTCGTTGTTTTTATCTTCTCCTTATGAGTGAGATCACACGGTGTCTGGAGTTTGACTTTCTCCCTCTGATTTATTTCGCTTCACATAATACCCTCAAGGTCCCTCCACGTTACGCAAATGGTCGGATCATTTCTTAGGGCCGAGTAGCATTCCATTGTGTATACATACCACATCTTCTTCATCCATTCTTCCCCTGATGGGCACCTAGGTTGCTTCCAAGTTCTGGCTGTTGTGAATAATGCTGCAGTGAACCTAGGGGTGCATGTGTCTTTCTGCATTGGTGTTTTCAAGTTCTTTGGATGAATAGCCAGCAGTGGGCTAGCTGGATCATACACATGGTAGATGTATTCTTAGTTTTCTGAGGATACTCCATACTGCTTTCCATAGTTGGCTGCACCAGTCTGCCCTCCCGCCAGCAGTGCAGGAGAGTTCCCTTCTCTCCACATCCTCTCCGACACTTGTCTCTTGTCTTGTTAATGAGAGCCATTCTGACCAGAGTAAGGTGACATCTCCTTGTAGTTGTGATTTGCATTTCTCTGATCGCTAATGATGTTGAGTCCCTTTCCATATGCCTGTTGGCCATCCGTATACCTTCTTCTTTGGAGAAATCACTGCTCAGATCTTTTGCCCGCCTTTTTAATTGGGTTGTTGATTTCTTTTGCTGTTGAGATGTATGAGTTCTTTCTGTGTTTTGGATATTAAGCCCTTATCCGATATAGGGTTTGCAAGAATCTTCTCCCCAGTTGTTAGGTTGTGTTTTGGTTTTGTGGATGGTTTCCTTTGCGGTGCAGAGGATTTTTTTGACTTTGATGTAGTCCCATTTGTTCACTTTGTATTTTGTTTCCATTGCCCAGTCAGACGTGGTACTTAAAACAGGCTGCTAAGACTGATGTCAAAGAGCCTACTGCCTATGTTTTCTTGTAGAGGTTGCATGGTTTCGGGTCTGACATTCAAGTAAAAGCGGAGGGAGGAGGCTGCAGTTCCCCGAGAGCGAGCGGGGGCGGGGACCCTGCGTCCCTGTCAGCGCACCTTCCGCTCCGCGCTGTCCGAAGCGTGCGGGCGGGGCCGCAGGAGTTGTCCCAGGAGGGTGTCCCTGTCGCTGTCCGCAGTCCACCGCCGGAGGGGGCGGGGCAACGCCGGGCAGCGTCTGGGCGGCGGCGGGCGCGCGCGCGCGCGAGGGAGAGGAGCGCGCGGCTGCTGGGCCGCCGTCCTGGGAGGCGTGGGAGGCGTCGGCGAGCCGCGCCTGCCTGCCCAGAGCCGAGCCCGGCGGAGGCCGGCCGCGCTGTGCTGCTCCCTCCCGGGCCGGGCTCGTCCGTTCCCCGGCGTCCGTGGACGCGCTCCGTGTCCCCGCTGGGCACAGCAGCCCGGGCCCTCCTCGGCCACGGCCGCTAGCCTGAGGAGGCCCTCCTTCAGCTCCCGCTCTTCCTGCTCGCCGGACACGGACGACGGGGTCGCCCGCGAGACCATTCCATCTGAGAGAGGTACCTGGGGGGCGTGGGCCTGGGCGCTGGTGGGAGGCGAGCGTGTCCCTGGAGGAACAGGCTTGTGCGCCAAGAGGTGCCCGTCAGGTCGCGGGACAGCTGTGCGGCGCGGGGAGCGAGGGGGTCTCTTCGTGCGCTTCAGGCGTTCGTGGAACGGGCGGTGTGTGCCGGGCACGGGGCCCGCCTGGGCATGCGGTGCTCGGGAGCGGGCGCTGAAGCGCCCCGTGGTCTTGGCTTCTCGGAAGGACAGACGCCAAGTCGATAAGGACACTGGTCTCGAGGCGTTCTGAGGAGTGCGGGTCTCCCCTCTTTTCGAGGCTACGTTCCGTTGGGGTTTTCACGAAGCCTGTTGTGGCCCTGAAGCTCAGGCCGGTTCAGGGGAAGTGGCCTGTCGAGGGCCACACAATATTTGTGTGCAGAGCCAGTGCTTTCCAAAGCCCTTGACTGTGCAGAAGTCTACCTGTTAGGGGTGCAGTGGGGGCTGTCCGGGAGCGTGGTGAGCACAGGCATGTGCCCCACACTTGAAAGTATGGAAGAGAAAGCGTGAGGCTGGAGGGTGCTCCGTTCGTTCCTCCTTCCACAGAAAGTCTGGAGAGTTGACTTTGGGACAAGTCCTTCCTTTCCTCTGGTCGGTGCGTGTTCAGTGGCCTGGACACTTGGTGAGCAGGACTGACAGGGTGTTTGACGTACTGGACCTCACAGCCCGGTTGGAAAGGACAGACAGGCAGCAACCAATTGCCTAGGAGATACGTAAAGGCAATTTTGTGTTGAGTGTTGAGAACTACGGCATTTCCTGTTAGCCTTTGTGACTCAGGCAGTGATGTGGAAGCTGAGAGCAGATGCCTAAAAGACAAGGAGGACTTGTGCGGGAGAGTGTTGGGACGGGCACGGAGGAGTATGGCCTGTCAGAGGAGCTGAAAGAATGCCCTGGAGACTGGGGCCGCCGCGTAGGGACTGTAGGGTGGGGAAAACAAAACTTTTCGATTGAGGCTGGCGCTTTCTGTAGGTTTTGGAGACTGAGCGTGGTGATTCAGAACGTGGCCTCTGGAGCCAGACTCTGTCACATGGGTCCTGGCTCTGCCACCTACGGGCTGTGTGAACTTGGGCAAGTTACTGTACCATTCTGTGTGTCAGTTTCCTGATCTGTAAAACGGGGATGATTATCATGCGCACTCCATAGGTGAGTGTAAAGGTGGAGAGGATATTTCATATCCGTAAAGTACTTAGAGCAGTGTCTGGCCTTTAGTAGGCGTTAGTAGTGGTTGATTAAAGAAATGGCTAAATGCATACTTAAGTATTCAAGGCTTGAGGCTGTCCCTGGTGAAACGTGTGAACTTGAATGGATTACACCCAACTTTGTTTTGTTTCCTTCCGGCTTGCAGTTGCTACTGACCGCATCTGCAGCACTGTGGAATTAGAAATAATCTGCCTCGACTTGGCTGCTCTTGGTAAAACAATCTAATGCTGTCCAAATTATCCCAGGGAAATAAAAGCCTTTTCAGTAGCATAGTAGGGTTAGGCTTATTTAATATGTATTGTTTATATTGGTTTGTTTAGTGTTTGTTGGTGACTTTGTGTTCGTTTTTTTTTTTTTTGGCAAAGCTGCTCGGTCAAACAAGGCAGATTAGCTAGGAAATGGTTCAGACCCAGAGAAAAGTAGAGAGTCGGTAAGCAGAGCGCCTTTCCTTTGACTCTCTGTCGAGAGCTTTTGTGATTGCAGCTGCTCTCTGCCTCAGACACGGTGCCCTCTGCGTGTGCAGTCATCTAAACAGTGCAGGGTCTGGGACCGTGGAGAATCCAAGGCAGTAGAGTCATGCTTTGCTTAACAGTGGGATGAGTTCTGAGAGTGTGTCATGGTCAGGCAATCTCGAGACTGTGCAAACACCACGGAGTTCCTAAACCTGGATGGCAGAGCCTCCTACACACCTAGGCCATATGGGACTAATCTGATGGGACCCCCGTTGTTGACTGAAACGTCCCGATGTAGGGCATGACTGTACTTCCCAACTCCAAGGGCACGGAAGTGTAGCCTGTGGGGCTTTGGAAAAGAACAGAGACGCTCAAGGCCTACCTGGACCCACTGACTCAGAATCTACTGGGATAGGTCCCGCCTTTAAAGACCAGACGTAGTCCTCCTCTGCAGACATCTCATCAACGGTTTTTCACGCTGGGTTTTCCCTCATCTGAGAAAACAGGCCAAGAGATTGTGAGGATCCATAATTAGTGTTTTAAGACATTTGGCAGGACTCAGTGTTTTTCACGTTCTGTGATACTGGGATCTGCATCTCCACCGTAATGTGTTAAACCTTGAAATCTTGTCCAAAAGTCATGTCATTACCTAGAGAATCCTTCTGTGAATGCCAGGCAGATTGCCATCTTTCTGCTTCCGCCTGCTCACCTTTCCAATGGGGAGAATAACGGTAACCTACCTTTTGGAGGTGAGGATTGAATGAGACAGTTGGTGCAAAGCAGTGGGCACAGGATCTGGCACAAAGTGAAGCCTTCAAGAAATTATGATTACAGTAGTTTTGATTTCCCTCCAGTCGGAATAGAGTTTAGTTGAAGTTAGTGGCTGTGGCACAGCTGTGTCTCAGGCTGGTGTCTGCCGCCCTGAGCTAAGCCATAAAAATCCCTGGAATAACTTTTCAAAAGCCTGTTAGCCTCTTGAGCCTCCTACACGTCTTTATTTTATTTTATTTTATTTTATGTTATTTTATTTTATTTTATTTTATGTTATTTTATTGCAGTAACAGTGGATTCTAAGATGATATAGCTTTCAGATGTACGTTGTAATATATTTCGAATTCTGTGTAGATTACATGGGTGTTCACCACCCGAAAACTAATTATAGTCGGTCACCTCACATGTGAGCCTCATCGCCCCTTTGGCTCTCTCCCTCCTCCCCCTATGGTAACCAGCAATCCAATCTCCTTGCTCTGTGTGCGTTTGTCGTTGTTTTTATCTTCTCCTTATGAGTGAGATCACACGGTGTCTGGAGTTTGACTTTCTCCTCTGATTTATTTCGCTTCACATAATACCCTCAAGGTCCCTCCACGTTGTCGCAAATGGTCGGATCTCATCATTTCTTAGGGCCGAGTAGCATTCCATTGTGTATACATACCACATCTTCTTCATCCATTCTTCCCCTGATGGGCACCTAGGTTGCTTCCAAGTTCTGGCTGTTGTGAATAATGCTGCAGTGAACCTAGGGGTGCATGTGTCTTTCTGCATTGGTGTTTTCAAGTTCTTTGGATGAATAGCCAGCAGTGGGCTAGCTGGATCATACACATGGTAGATGTATTCTTAGTTTTCTGAGGATACTCCATACTGCTTTCCATAGTTGGCTGCACCAGTCTGCCCTCCCGCCAGCAGTGCAGGAGAGTTCCCCTCTCTCCACATCCTCTCCGACACTTGTCTCTTGTCTTGTTAATGAGAGCCATTCTGACCAGAGTAAGGTGACATCTCTGTAGTTGTGATTTGCATTTCTCTGATCGCTAATGATGTTGAGTCCCTTTCCATATGCCTGTTGGCCATCCGTATACCTTCTTTGGAGAAATCACTGCTCAGATCTTTTGCCCGCCTTTTTAATTGGGTTGTTGATTTCTTTTGCTGTTGAGATGTATGAGTTCTTTCTGTGTTTTGGATATTAAGCCCTTATCCGATATAGGGTTTGCAAGAATCTTCTCCCCAGTTGTTAGGTTGTGTTTTGGTTTTGTGGATGGTTTCCTTGCGGTGCAGAGGATTTTTTTTGACTTTGATGTAGTCCCATTTGTTCACTTTGTATTTTGTTTCCATTGCCCAGTCAGACGTGGTACTTGAAAATAGGCTGCTAAGACTGATGTCAAAGAGCCTACTGCCTATGTTTTCTTGTAGAGGTTGCATGGTTTCGGGTCTGACATTCAAGTAAAAGCGGAGGGAGGAGGCTGCAGTTCCCCGAGAGCGAGCGTAGGGGGGACCCTGCGTCCCTGTCAGCGCACCTTCCCGCTCCGCGAAGGTCCGAAGCGTGCGGGCGGGGCCGCAGGAGTTGTCCCAGGAGGGTGTCCCTGTCGCTGTCCGCAGTCCACCGCCGGAGGGGGATGGGGCAACGGCCGGGCAGCGTCTGGGCGGCGGCGGGCGCGCGCGCGCGCGAGGAGAGGAGCGCGCGGCTGCTGGGCCGCCGTCCTGGGAGGCGTGGGAGGCGTCGGCGAGCCGCGCCTGCCTGCCCAGAGCCGAGCCCGGCGGAGGCCGGCCGCGCTGTGCTGCTCTCTCCCGGGCCGGGCTCGTCCGTTCCCCCGGCGTCCGTGGACGCCGCTCCGTGTCCCCGCTGGGCACAGCAGCCCGGGCCCTCCGCGGCCACGGCCGCTTGCCTGAGGAGGCCCTCCTTCAGCTCCCGCTCTTCCTGCTCGCCGGACACGGACGACCGGGGCGCCCGCGAAGAGGATTCCATCTGAGAGAGGTACCTGGGGGGCGGGGCATGCGCTGGTGGGAGGCGAGCGTGTCCCTGAGGAGTAGGCTTGTGCGCCAAGAGGTGCCCGTCAGGTCGCGGGACAGCTGTGCGGCGCGGGGAGCGAGGGGGTCTCTTCGTGCGCTTCAGGCGTTCGTGGAACGGGCGGTGTGTGCCGGGCACGGGGCCCGCCCGGCATGCGGTGCCCGGGAGTCGGGCGCTGAAGCGCCCCGTGGTCTTGGCCGGAAGGACAGACGCCAAGTCGATAAGGACACTGGTCTCGAGGCGTTCTGAGGAGTGCGGGTTTCCTCTTTCGAGGCTACGTTCCGTTGGGGTTTTCACGGCCTGTTGTGGCCCTGAAGCTCAGGCCGGTTCAGGGGAAGTGGCCTGTCGAGGGCCACACAATATTTGTGTGCAGAGCCAGTGCTTTCCAAAGCCCTTGACTGTGCAGAAGTCTACCTGTTAGGGGTGCAGTGGGGCTGTCCGGGAGCGTGGTGAGCACAGGTATGTGCCCCACACTTGAAAGTATGGAAGAGAAAGCGTGAGGCTGGAGGGTGCTCCGTTCGTTCCTCCTTCCACAGAAAGTCTGGAGAGTTGACTTTGGGACAAGTCCTTCCTTTCCTCTGGTCGGTGCGTGTTCAGTGGCCTGGACACTTGGTGAGCAGGACTGACAGGGTGTTTGACGTACTGGACCTCACAGCCCGGTTGGAAAGGACAGACAGGCAGCAACCAATTGCCTAGGAGATACGTAAAGGCAATTTTGTGTTGAGTGTTGAGAACTACGGCATTTCCTGTTAGCCTTTGTGACTCAGGCAGTGATGTGGAAGCTGAGAGCAGATGCCTAAAAGACAAGGAGGACTTGTGCGGGAGAGTGTTGGGACAGGGCACGGGAGGAGTATGGCCTGTCAGAGGAGCTGAAAGAATGCCCTGGAGACTGGGGCCGCCGCGTAGGGACTGTAGGGTGGGGAAAACAAAACTTTTCGATTGAGGCTGGCGCTTTCTGTAGGTTTTTGGAGACTGAGCGTGGTGATTCAGAACGTGGCCTCTGGAGCCAGACTCTGTCACATGGGTCCTGGCTCTGCCACCTACGGGCTGTGTGAACCTGGGTGTTACTGTACCATTCTGTGTGTCAGTTTCCTGATCTGTAAAACGGGGATGATTATCATACGCACTCCATAGGTGAGTGTAAAGGTGAGAGGATATTTCATATCCGTAAAGTACTTAGAGCAGTGTCTGGCCTTTAGTAGGCGTTAGTAGTGGTTGATTAAAGAAATGGCTAAATGCATACCTAAGTATTCAAGGCTTGGAGGCTGTCCCTGGTGAAACGTGTGAACTTGAATGGATTACACCCAACTTTGTTTTGTTTCCTTCCGGCTTGCAGTTGCTACTGACCGCATCTGCAGCACTGTGGAATTAGAAATAATCTGCCTCGACTTGGCTGCTCTTGGTAAAACAATCTAATGCTGTCCAAATTATCCCAGGAAAAAAGCCTTTTCAGTAGCATAGTAGGGTTAGGCTTATTTAATATGTATTGTTTATATTGGTTTGTTTAGTGTTTGTTGGTGACTTTGTGTTCGTTTTTTTTTTTTTTTTGGCAAAGCTGCTCGGTCAAACAAGGCAGATTAGCTAGGAAATGGTTCAGACCCAGAGAAAGTAGAGAGTCGTGTAAGCAGAGCACGCTTCCTTGACTCTCTGTCGAGAGCTTTTAGATTGCAGCTGCTCTCTGCCTCAGACACGGTGCCCTCTGCGTGTGCAGTCATCTAAACAGTGCAGGGTCTGGGACCGTGGAGAATCCAAGGCAGTAGAGTCATGCTTTGCTTAACAGTGGGGATGAGTTCTGAGGAGTGTGTCATGGTCAGGCAATCTCGAGACTGTGCAAACACCACGGAGTTCCTAAACCTGGATGGCAGAGCCTCCTACACACCTAGGCCATGTGGGACTAATCTGATGGGACCCCCGTTGTTGACTGAAACGTCCCGATGTAGGGCATGACTGTACTTCCCAACTCCAAGGGCACGGAAGTGTAGCCTGTGGGGCTTTGGAAAAGAACAGAGACGCTCAAGGCCTACTCTGGACCCACTGACTCAGAATCTACTGGGATAGGTCCCGCCTTTAAAGACCAGACGTAGTCCTCCTCTGCAGACATCTCATCAACGGTTTTTCACGCTGGGTTTTCCCTCATCTGAGAAAACAGGCCAAGAGATTGTGAGGATCCATAATTAGTGTTTTAAGACATTTGGCAGGACTCAGTGTTTTTCACGTTCTGTGATACTGGGATCTGCATCTCCACCGTAATGTGTTAAACCTTGAAATCTTGTCCAAAGTCATGTCATTACCTAGAGAATCCTTCTGTGAATGCCAGGCAGATTGCCATCTTTCTGCTTCCGCCTGCTCACCTTTCCAATGGGGAGAATAACGGTAACCTACCTTTTGGAGGTGAGGATTGAATGAGACAGTTGGTGCAAAGCAGTGGGCACAGGATCTGGCACAAAGTGAAGCCTTCAAGAAATTATGATTACAGTAGTTTTGATTTCCCTCCAGTCGTGAATAGAGTTTAGTTGAAGTTAGTGGCTGTGGCACAGCTGTGTCTCAGGCTGGTGTCTGCCGCCCTGAGCTAAGCCATAAAAATCCCTGGAATAACTTTTCAAAAGCCTGTTAGCCTCTTGAGCCTCCTACACGTCTTTATTTTATTTTATTTTATTTTATGTTATTTTATTTTATTTTATTTTATGTTATTTTATTGCAGTAACAGTGGATTCTAAGATGATATAGCTTTCAGATGTACGTTGTAATATATTTCGAATTCTGTGTGGATTACATGGTGTTCACCACCCGAAAACCATTATAGTCGGTCACCTCACATGTGAGCCTCATCGCCCCTTTGGCTCTCTCCCTCCCCCTCCCCCTATGGTAACCAGCAATCCAATCTCCTTTGCTCTGTGTGCGTTTGTCGTTGTTTTTATCTTCTCCCATGAGTGAGATCACACGGTGTCTGGAGTTTGACTTTCTCCCTCTGATTTATTTCGCTTCACATAATACCCTCAAGGTCCCTCCACGTTGTCGCAAATGGTCGGATCTCATCATTTTCTTAGGCCGAGTAGCATTCCATTGTGTATACATACCACATCTTCATCCATTCTTCCCCTGATGGGCACCTAGGTTGCTTCCAAGTTCTGGCTGTTGTGAATAATGCTGCAGTGAACCTAGGGGTGCATGTGTCTTTTCTGCATTGGTGTTTTCAAGTTCTTTGGATGAATAGCCAGCAGTGGGCTAGCTGGATCATACACATGGTAGATGTATTCTTAGTTTTCTGAGGATACTCCATACTGCTTTCCATAGTTGGCTGCACCAGTCTGCCCTCCCGCCAGCAGTGCAGGAGAGTTCCCTTCTCTCCACATCCTCTCCGACACTTGTCTCTTGTCTTGTTAATGAGAGCCATTCTGACCCAGAGTAAGGTGACATCTCCTTGTAGTTGTGATTTGCATTTCTCTGATCGCTAATGATGTTGAGTCCCTTTCCATATGCCTGTTGGCCATCCGTATACCTTCTTTGGAGAAATCACTGCTCAGATCTTTTGCCCGCCTTTTAATTGGGTTGTTGATTTCTTTTGCTGTTGAGATGTATGAGTTCTTTCTGTGTTTTGGATATTAAGCCCTTATCCGATATAGGGTTTGCAAGAATCTTCTCCCCAGTTGTTAGGTTGTGTTTTGGTTTTGTGGATGGTTTCCTTTGCGGTGCAGAGGATTTTTTTGACTTTGATGTAGTCCCATTTGTTCACTTTGTATTTTGTTTCCATTGCCCAGTCAGACGTGGTACTTGAAAATAGGCTGCTAAGACTGATGTCAAAGAGCCTACTGCCTATGTTTTCTTGTAGAGGTTGCATGGTTTCGGGTCTGACATTCAAGTAAAAGCGGAGGGAGGAGGCTGCAGTTCCCCGAGAGCGAGCGTAGCGGGGACCCTGCGTCCCTGTCAGCGCACCTTCCCCGCTCCGCGAAGGTCCGAAGCGTGCGGGCGGGGCCGCGGGAGTTGTCCCAGGAGGGTGTCCCTGTCGCTGTCCGCAGTCCACCGCCGGAGGGGGCGGGGCAACGGCCGGGCAGCGTCTGGGCGGGCGCGCGCGCGCGCGAGAGAGGAGCGCGCGGCTGCTGGGCCGCCGTCCTGGGAGGCGTGGAGGCGTCGGCGAGCCGCGCCTGCCTGCCCAGAGCCGAGCCCGGCGGAGGCCGGCCGCGCTGTGCTGCTCCCTCCCGGGCCGGGCTCGTCCGTTCCCCGGCGTCCGTGGACGCCGCTCCGTGTCCCCGCTGGGCACAGCAGCCCGGGCCCTCCTCGGCCACGGCCGCTAGCCTGAGGAGGCCCTCCTTCAGCTCCCGCTCTTCCTGCTCGCCGGACACGGACGACGGGGTCGCCCGCGAAGACGATTCCATCTGAGAGAGGTACCTGGGGGGCGTGGGCCTGGGCGCTGGTGGGAGGCGAGCGTGTCCCTGAGGAATAGGCTTGTGCGCCAAGAGGTGCCCGTCAGGTCGCGGGACAGCTGTGCGGCGCGGGGAGCGAGGGGGTCTCTTCGTGCGCTTCAGGCGTTCGTGAACGGGCGGTGTGTGCCGGGCACGGGGCCCGCCTGGGCATGCGGTGCCCGGAGTCGGGCGCTGAAGCGCCCCGTGGTCTTGGCTTCTCGGAAGGACAGACGCCAAGTCGAAGGACACTGGTCTCGAGGCGTTCTGAGGAGTGCGGGTCTCCCCTTTTCGAGGCTACGTTCCGTTGGGGTTTTCACGAAGCCTGTGGCCCTGAAGCTCAGGCCGGTTCAGGGAAGTGGCCTGTCGAGGGCCACACAATATTTGTGTGCAGAGCCAGTGCTTTCCAAAGCCTCTGACTGTGCAGAAGTCTACCTGTTAGGGGTGCAGTGGGGGCTGTCCGGGGAGCGTGGTGAGCACAGGTATGTGCCCCACACTTGAAAGTATGGAAGAGAAAGCGTGAGGCTGGAGGGTGCTCCGTTCGTTCCCTCCTTCCACAGAAAGTCTGGAGAGTTGACTTTGGGACAAGTCCTTCCTTTCCTCTGGTCGGTGCGTGTTCAGTGGCCTGGACACTTGGTGAGCAGGACTGACAGGGTGTTTGACGTACTGGACCTCACAGCCCGGTTGGAAAGGACAGACAGGCAGCAACCAATGCCTAGGAGATACGTAAAGGCAATTTTGTGTTGAGTGTTGAGAACTACGGCATTTCTGTTAGCCTTTGTGACTCAGGCAGTGATGTGGAAGCTGAGAGCAGATGCCTAAAAGACAAGGAGGACTTGTGCGGGAGAGTGTTGGGACAGGGCACGGGAGGAGTATGGCCTGTCAGAGGAGCTGAAAGAATGCCCTGGAGACTGGGGCCGCCGCGTAGGGACTGTAGGGTGGGGAAAACAAAACTTTTCGATTGAGGCTGGCGCTTTCTGTAGGTTTTTGGAGACTGAGCGTGGTGATTCAGAACGTGGCCTCTGGAGCCAGACTCTGTCACATGGGTCCTGGCTCTGCCACCTACGGGCTGTGTGAACTTGGGCAAGTTACTGTACCATTCTGTGTGTCAGTTTCCTGATCTGTAAAACGGGGATGATTATCATACGCACTCCATAGGTGAGTGTAAAGGTGAGAGGATATTTCATATCCGTAGAGTACTTAGAGCAGTGTCTGGCCTTTAGTAGGCGTTAGTAGTGGTTGATTAAAGAAATGGCTAAATGCATACCTAAGTATTCAAGGCTTGGAGGCTGTCCCTGGTGAAACGTGTGAACTTGAATGGATTACACCCAACTTTGTTTTGTTTCCTTTCCGGCTTGCAGTTGCTACTGACCGCATCTGCAGCACTGTGGAATTAGAAATAATCTGCCTCGACTTGGCTGCTCTTGGTAAAACAATCTAATGCTGTCCAAATTATCCCAGGGAAATAAAAGCCTTTTCAGTAGCATAGTAGGGTTAGGCTTATTTAATATGTATTGTTTATATTGGTTTGTTTAGTGTTTGTTGGTGACTTTGTGTTCGTTTTTTTTTTTTTTTTTTGGCAAAGCTGCTCGGTCAAACAAGGCAGATTAGCTAGGAAATGGTTCAGACCCAGAGAAAAGTAGAGAGTCGTGGCAGAGCACGCCTTTCCTTGACTCTCTGTCGAGAGCTTTTGTGATTGCAGCTGCTCTCTGCCTCAGACACGGTGCCCTCTGCGTGTGCAGTCATCTAAACAGTGCAGGGTCTGGGACCGTGGAGAATCCAAGGCAGTAGAGTCATGCTTTGCTTAACAGTGGGGATGAGTTCTGAGGAGTGTGTCATGGTCAGGCAATCTCGAGACTGTGCAAACACCACGGAGTTCCTAAACCTGGATGGCAGAGCCTCCTACACACCTAGGCCATGGGACTAATCTGATGGGACCCCGTTGTTGACTGAAACGTCCCGATGTAGGGCATGACTGTACTTCCCAACTCCAAGGGCACGGAAGTGTAGCCTGTGGGGCTTTGGAAAAGAACAGAGACGCTCAAGGCCTACTCTGGACCCACTGACTCAGAATCTACTGGGATAGGTCCCGCCTTTAAAGACCAGACGTAGTCCTCCTCTGCAGACATCTCATCAACGGTTTTTCACGCTGGGTTTTCCCTCATCTGAGAAAACAGGCCAAGAGATTGTGAGGATCCATATTAGTGTTTTAAGACATTTGGCAGGACTCAGTGTTTTTCACGTTCTGTGATACTGGATCTGCATCTCCACCGTAATGTGTTAAACCTTGAAATCTTGTCCAAAAGTCATGTCATTACCTAGAGAATCCTTCTGTGAATGCAGGCAGATTGCCATCTTTCTGCTTCCGCCTGCTCACCTTTCCAATGGGGAGAATAACGGTAACCTACCTTTTGGAGGTGAGGATTGAATGAGACAGTTGGTGCAAAGCAGTGGGCACAGGATCTGGCACAAAGTGAAGCCTTCAAGAAATTATGATTACAGTAGTTTTGATTTCCCTCCAGTCGGAATAGAGTTTAGTTGAAGTTAGTGGCTGTGGCACAGCTGTGTCTCAGGCTGGTGTCTGCCGCCCTGAGCTAAGCCATAAAAATCCCTGGAATAACTTTTCAAAAGCCTGTTAGCCTCTTGAGCCTCCTACACGTCTTTATTTTATTTTATTTTATTTTATGTTATTTTATTTTATTTTATTTTATGTTATTTTATTGCAGTAACAGTGGATTCTAAGATGATATAGCTTTCAGATGTACGTTGTAATATATTTCGAATTCTGTGTAGATTACATGGTGTTCCACCCGAAAACTAATTATAGTCGGTCACCTCACATGTGAGCCTCATCGCCCTTTGGCTCTCTCCCCTCCCCCCTCCCCCTATGGTAACCAGCAATCCAATCTCCTTTGCTCTGTGTGCGTTTGTCGTTGTTTTTATCTTCTCCTTATGAGTGAGATCACACGGTGTCTGGAGTTTGACTTTCTCCTCTGATTTATTTCGCTTCACATAATACCCTCAAGGTCCTCCACGTTGTCGCAAATGGTCGGATCTCATCATTTCTTAGGCCGAGTAGCATTCCATTGTGTATACATACCACATCTTCTTCATCCATTCTTCCCCTGATGGGCACCTAGGTTGCTTCCAAGTTCTGGCTGTTGTGAATAATGCTGCAGTGAACCTAGGGGTGCATGTGTCTTTCTGCATTGGTGTTTTCAAGTTCTTTGGATGAATAGCCAGCAGTGGGCTAGCTGGATCATACACATGGTAGATGTATTCTAGTTTTCTGAGGATACTCCATACTGCTTTCCATAGTTGGCTGCACCAGTCTGCCCTCCCGCCAGCAGTGCAGGAGAGTTCCCTTCTCTCCACATCCTCTCCGACACTTGTCTCTTGTCTTGTTAATGAGAGCCATTCTGACCAGAGTAAGGTGACATCTCCTTGTAGTTGTGATTTGCATTTCTCTGATCGCTAATGATGTTGAGTCCCTTTCCATATGCCTGTTGGCCATCCGTATACCTTCTTTGGAGAAATCACTGCTCAGATCTTTTGCCCGCCTTTTTAATTGGGTTGTTGATTTCTTTTGCTGTTGAGATGTATGAGTTCTTTCTGTGTTTTGGATATTAAGCCCTTATCCGATATAGGGTTTGCAAGAATCTTCTCCCCAGTTGTTAGGTTGTGTTTTGGTTTTGTGGATGGTTTCCTTTGCGGTGCAGAGGATTTTTTTTGACTTTGATGTAGTCCCATTTGTTCACTTTGTATTTTGTTTCCATTGCCCAGTCAGACGTGGTACTTGAAAATAGGCTGCTAAGACTGATGTCAAAGAGCCTACTGCCTATGTTTTCTTGTAGAGGTTGCATGGTTTCGGGTCTGACATTCAAGTAAAAGCGGAGGGAGGAGGCTGCAGTTCCCCGAGAGCGAGCGTAGCGGGGACCCTGCGTCCCTGTCAGCGCACCTTCCCGCTCCGCGAAGGTCCGAAGCGTGCGGGCGGGGCCGCAGGAGTTGTCCCAGGAGGGTGTCCCTGTCGCTGTCCGCAGTCCACCGCCGGAGGGGGCGGGGCAACGGCCGGGCAGCGTCTGGGCGGCGGCGGGCGCGCGCGCGCGCGAGGAGAGGAGCGCGCGGCTGCTGGGCCGCCGTCCTGGGAGGCGTGGGAGGCGTCGGCGAGCCGCGCCTGCCTGCCCAGAGCCGAGCCCGGCGGAGGCCGGCCGGCGCTGTGCTGCTCCCTCCCGGGCCGGGCTCGTCCGTTCCCCCGGCGTCCGTGGACGCCGCTCCGTGTCCCCGCTGGGCACAGCAGCCCGGGCCCTCCCGGCCACGGCCGCTAGCCTGAGGAAGCCCTCCTTCAGCTCCCGCTCTTCCTGCTCGCCGGACACGGACGACGGGGTCGCCCGCGAAGACGATTCCATCTGAGAGAGGTACCTGGGGGGCGGGGCCTGGGCGCTGGTGGGAGGCGAGCGTGTCCCTGAGGAGTAGGCTTGTGCGCCAAGAGGTGCCCGTCAGGTCGCGGGACAGCTGTGCGGCGCGGGGAGCGAGGGGGTCTCTTCGTGCGCTTCAGGCGTTCGTGGAACGGGCGGTGTGTGCCGGGCACGGGGCCCGCCTGGGCATGCGGTGCCCGGGAGTCGGGCGCTGAAGCGCCCCCGTGGTCTTGGCTTCTCGGAAGGACAGACGCCAAGTCGATAAGGACACTGGTCTCGAGGCGTTCTGAGGAGTGCGGGTCTCCCTCTTTTCGAGGCTACGTTCCGTTGGGGTTTTCACGAAGCCTGTTGTGGCCCTGAAGCTCAGGCCGGTTCAGGGGAAGTGGCCTGTCGAGGGCCACACAATATTTGTGTGCAGAGCCAGTGCTTTCCAAAGCCCTTGACTGTGCAGAAGTCTACCTGTTAGGGGTGCAGTGGGGCTGTCCGGGGAGCGTGGTGAGCACAGGTATGTGCCCCACACTTGAAAGTATGGAAGAGAAAGCGTGAGGCTGGAGGGTGCTCCGTTCGTTCCCTCCTTCCACAGAAAGTCTGGAGAGTTGACTTTGGGACAAGTCCTTCCTTTCCTCTGGTCGGTGCGTGTTCAGTGGCCTGGACACTTGGTGAGCAGGACTGACAGGGTGTTTGACGTACTGGACCTCACAGCCCGGTTGGAAAGGACAGACAGGCAGCAACCAATTGCCTAGGAGATACGTAAAGGCAATTTTGTGTTGAGTGTTGAGAACTACGGCATTTCCTGTTAGCCTTTGTGACTCAGGCAGTGATGTGGAAGCTGAGAGCAGATGCCTAAAAGACAAGGAGGACTTGTGCGGGAGAGTGTTGGGACAGGGCACGGGAGGAGTATGGCCTGTCAGAGGAGCTGAAAGAATGCCCTGGAGACTGGGGCCGCCGCGTAGGGACTGTAGGGTGGGGAAAACAAAACTTTTCGATTGAGGCTGGCGCTTTCTGTAGGTTTTTGGAGACTGAGCGTGGTGATTCAGAACGTGGCCTCTGGAGCCAGACTCTGTCACATGGGTCCTGGCTCTGCCACCTACGGGCTGTGTGAACTTGGGCAAGTTACTGTACCATTCTGTGTGTCAGTTTCCTGATCTGTAAAACGGGATGATTATCATACGCACTCCATAGGTGAGTGTAAAGGTGAGAGGATATTTCATATCCGTAAAGTACTTAGAGCAGTGTCTGGCCTTTAGTAGGCGTTAGTAGTGGTTGATTAAAGAAATGGCTAAATGCATACCTAAGTATTCAAGGCTTGGAGGCTGTCCCTGGTGAAACGTGTGAACTTGAATGGATTACACCCAACTTTGTTTTGTTTCCTTTCCGGCTTGCAGTTGCTACTGACCGCATCTGCAGCACTGTGGAATTAGAAATAATCTGCCTCGACTTGGCTGCTCTTGGTAAAACAATCTAATGCTGTCCAAATTATCCCAGGGAAATAAAAGCCTTTTCAGTAGCATAGTAGGGTTAGGCTTATTTAATATGTATTGTTTATATTGGTTTGTTTAGTGTTTGTTGGTGACTTTGTGTTCTCGTTTTTTTTTTTTTTTTTTGGCAAAGCTGCTCGGTCAAACAAGGCAGATTAGCTAGGAAATGGTTCAGACCCAGAGAAAAGTAGAGAGTCGTGTAAGCAGAGCACGTCTTTCCTTGACTCTCTGTCGAGAGCTTTTGTGATTGCAGCTGCTCTCTGCCTCAGACACGGTGCCCCTTCTGCGTGTGCAGTCATCTAAACAGTGCAGGGTCTGGGACCGTGGAGAATCCAAGGCAGTAGAGTCATGCTTTGCTTAACAGTGGGGATGAGTTCTGAGGAGTGTGTCATGGTCAGGCAATCTCGAGACTGTGCAAACACCACGGAGTTCCTAAACCTGGATGGCAGAGCCTCCTACACACCTAGGCCATCATGGGACTAATCTGATGGGACCCCCGTTGTTGACTGAAACGTCCCGATGTAGGGCATGACTGTACTTCCCAACTCCAAGGGCACGGAAGTGTAGCCTGTGGGGCTTTGGAAAAGAACAGAGACGCTCAAGGCCTACTCTGGACCCACTGACTCAGAATCTACTGGGATAGGTCCCGCCTTTAAAGACCAGACGTAGTCCTCCTCTGCAGACATCTCATCAACGGTTTTTCACGCTGGGTTTTCCCTCATCTGAGAAAACAGGCCAAGAGATTGTGAGGATCCATAATTAGTGTTTTAAGACATTTGGCAGGACTCAGTGTTTTTCACGTTCTGTGATACTGGGATCTGCATCTCCACCGTAATGTGTTAAACCTTGAAATCTTGTCCAAAAGTCATGTCATTACCTAGAGAATCCTTCTGTGAATGCCAGGCAGATTGCCATCTTTCTGCTTCCGCCTGCTCACCTTTCCAATGGGGAGAATAACGGTAACCTACCTTTTGGAGGTGAGGATTGAATGAGACAGTTGGTGCAAAGCAGTGGGCACAGGATCTGGCACAAAGTGAAGCCTTCAAGAAATTATGATTACAGTAGTTTTGATTTCCCTCCAGTCGGAATAGAGTTTAGTTGAAGTTAGTGGCTGTGGCACAGCTGTGTCTCAGGCTGGTGTCTGCCGCCCTGAGCTAAGCCATAAAAATCCCTGGAATAACTTTTCAAAAGCCTGTTAGCCTCTTGAGCCTCCTACACGTCTTTATTTTATTTTATTTTATTTTATGTTATTTTATTTTATTTTATTTTATGTTATTTTATTGCAGTAACAGTGGATTCTAAGATGATATAGCTTTCAGATGTACGTTGTAATATATTTCGAATTCTGTGTAGATTACATGGGTGTTCACCACCCGAAAACTAATTATAGTCGGTCACCTCACATGTGAGCCTCATCGCCCCTTTGGCTCTCTCCCTCCCCCTCCCCCTATGGTAACCAGCAATCCAATCTCCTTTGCTCTGTGTGCGTTTGTCGTTGTTTTTATCTTCTCCTTATGAGTGAGATCACACGGTGTCTGGAGTTTGACTTTCTCCCTCTGATTTATTTCGCTTCACATAATACCCTCAAGGTCCCTCCACGTTGTCGCAAATGGTCGGATCTCATCATTTCTTAGGGCCGAGTAGCATTCCATTGTGTATACATACCACATCTTCTTCATCCATTCTTCCCCTGATGGGCACCTAGGTTGCTTCCAAGTTCTGGCTGTTGTGAATAATGCTGCAGTGAACCTAGGGGTGCATGTGTCTTTCTGCATTGGTGTTTTCAAGTTCTTTGGATGAATAGCCAGCAGTGGGCTAGCTGGATCATACACATGGTAGATGTATTCTTAGTTTTCTGAGGATACTCCATACTGCTTTCCATAGTTGGCTGCACCAGTCTGCCCTCCCGCCAGCAGTGCAGGAGAGTTCCCCTTCTCTCCACATCCTCTCCGACACTTGTCTCTTGTCTTGTTAATGAGAGCCATTCTGACCAGAGTAAGGTGACATCTCCTTGTAGTTGTGATTTGCATTTCTCTGATCGCTAATGATGTTGAGTCCCTTTCCATATGCCTGTTGGCCATCCGTATACCTTCTTTGGAGAAATCACTGCTCAGATCTTTTGCCCGCCTTTTTAATTGGGTTGTTGATTTCTTTTGCTGTTGAGATGTATGAGTTCTTTCTGTGTTTTGGATATTAAGCCCTTATCCGATATAGGGTTTGCAAGAATCTTCTCCCCAGTTGTTAGGTTGTGTTTTGGTTTTGTGGATGGTTTCCTTTGCGGTGCAGAGGATTTTTTGACTTTGATGTAGTCCCATTTGTTCACTTTGTATTTTGTTTCCATTGCCCAGTCAGACGTGGTACTTGAAAATAGGCTGCTAAGACTGATGTCAAAGAGCCTACTGCCTATGTTTTCTTGTAGAGGTTGCATGGTTTCGGGTCTGACATTCAAGTAAAAGCGGAGGGAGGAGGCTGCAGTTCCCCGAGAGCGAGCGTAGCGGGGACCCTGCGTCCCTGTCAGCGCACCTTCCCGCTCCGCGAAGGTCCGAAGCGTGCGGGCGGGGCCGCAGGAGTTGTCCCAGGAGGGGTCCCTGTCGCTGTCCGCAGTCCACCGCCGGAGGGGCGGGGCAACGGCCGGGCAGCGTCTGGGCGGCGGCGGGCGCGCGCGCGCGAGGAGAGGAGCGCGCGGCTGCTGGGCCGCCGTCCTGGGAGGCGTGGGAGGCGTCGGCGAGCCGCGCCTGCCTGCCCAGAGCCGAGCCCGGCGGAGGCCGGCCGCGCTGTGCTGCTCCCTCCCGGCCGGGCTCGTCCGTTCCCCGGCGTCCGTGGACGCCGCTCCGTGTCCCCGCTGGGCACAGCAGCCCGGGCCCTCCTCGGCCACGGCCGCTAGCCTGAGGAGGCCCTCCTTCAGCTCCCGCTCTTCCTGCTCGCCGGACACGGACGACGGGGTCGCCCGCGAAGACGATTCCATCTGAGAGAGGTACCTGGGGGGCGTGGGCCTGGGCGCTGGTGGGAGGCGAGCGTGTCCCCTGAGGAATAGGCTTGTGCGCCAAGAGGTGCCCGTCAGGTCGCGGGACAGCTGTGCGGCGCGGGGAGCGAGGGGGTCTCTTCGTGCGCTTCAGGCGTTCGTGGAACGGGCGGTGTGTGCCGGGCACGGGGCCCGCCTGGGCATGCGGTGCCCGGAGTCGGGCGCTGAAGCGCCCCCCGTGGTCTTGGCTTCTCGGAAGGACAGACGCCAAGTCGATAAGGACACTGGTCTCGAGGCGTTCTGAGGAGTGCGGGTCTCCCTCTTTTCGAGGCTACGTTCCGTTGGGGTTTTCACGAAGCCTGTTGTGGCCCTGAAGCTCAGGCCGGTTCAGGGGAAGTGGCCTGTCGAGGGCCACACAATATTTGTGTGCAGAGCCAGTGCTTTCCAAAGCCCTTGACTGTGCAGAAGTCTACCTGTTAGGGGTGCAGTGGGGGCTGTCCGGGGAGCGTGGTGAGCACAGGTATGTGCCCCACACTTGAAAGTATGGAAGAGAAAGCGTGAGGCTGGAGGGTGCTCCGTTCGTTCCCTCCTTCCACAGAAAGTCTGGAGAGTTGACTTTGGGACAAGTCCTTCCTTTCCTCTGGTCGGTGCGTGTTCAGTGGCCTGGACACTTGGTGAGCAGGACTGACAGGGTGTTTGACGTACTGGACCTCACAGCCCGGTTGGAAAGGACAGACAGGCAGCAACCAATTGCCTAGGAGATACGTAAAGGCAATTTTGTGTTGAGTGTTGAGAACTACGGCATTTCCTGTTAGCCTTTGTGACTCAGGCAGTGATGTGGAAGCTGAGAGCAGATGCCTAAAAGACAAGGAGGACTTGTGCGGGAGAGTGTTGGGACAGGGCACGGAGGAGTATGGCCTGTCAGAGGAAAGAATGCCCTGAGACTGGGGCCGCCGCGTAGGGACTGTAGGGTGGGGAAAACAAAACTTTTCGATTGAGGCTGGCGCTTTCTGTAGGTTTTTGGAGACTGAGCGTGGTGATTCAGAACGTGGCCTCTGGAGCCAGACTCTGTCACATGGGTCCTGGCTCTGCCACCTACGGGCTGTGTGAACTTGGGCAAGTTACTGTACCATTCTGTGTGTCAGTTTCCTGATCTGTAAAACGGGGATGATTATCATACGCACTCCATAGGTGAGTGTAAAGGTGAGAGGATATTTCATATCCGTAAAGTACTTAGAGCAGTGTCTGGCCTTTAGTAGGCGTTAGTAGTGGTTGATTAAAGAAATGGCTAAATGCATACCTAAGTATTCAAGGCTTGGAGGCTGTCCCTGGTGAAACGTGTGAACTTGAATGGATTACACCCAACTTTGTTTTGTTTCCTTTCCGGCTTGCAGTTGCTACTGACCGCATCTGCAGCACTGTGGAATTAGAAATAATCTGCCTCGACTTGGCTGCTCTTGGTAAAACAATCTAATGCTGTCCAAATTATCCCAGGGAAATAAAAGCCTTTTCAGTAGCATAGTAGGGTTAGGCTTATTTAATATGTATTGTTTATATTGGTTTGTTTAGTGTTTGTTGGTGACTTTGTGTTCGTTTTTTTTTTTTTTTTTTTGGCAAAGCTGCTCGGTCAAACAAGGCAGATTAGCTAGGAAATGGTTCAGACCCAGAGAAAAGTAGAGAGTCGTGTAAGCAGAGCACGCCTTTCCTTGACTCTCTGTCGAGAGCTTTGTGATTGCAGCTGCTCTCTGCCTCAGACACGGTGCCCTCTGCGTGTGCAGTCATCTAAACAGTGCAGGGTCTGGGACCGTGGAGAATCCAAGGCAGTAGAGTCATGCTTTGCTTAACAGTGGGGATGAGTTCTGAGGAGTGTGTCATGGTCAGGCAATCTCGAGACTGTGCAAACACCACGGAGTTCCTAAACCTGGATGGCAGAGCCTCCTACACACCTAGGCCATGTGGGACTAATCTGATGGGACCCCCGTTGTTGACTGAAACGTCCCGATGTAGGGCATGACTGTACTTCCCAACTCCAAGGGCACGGAAGTGTAGCCTGTGGGGCTTTGGAAAAGAACAGAGACGCTCAAGGCCTACTCTGGACCCACTGACTCAGAATCTACTGGGATAGGTCCCGCCTTTAAAGACCAGACGTAGTCCTCCTCTGCAGACATCTCATCAACGGTTTTTCACGCTGGGTTTTCCCTCATCTGAGAAAACAGGCCAAGAGATTGTGAGGATCCATAATTAGTGTTTTAAGACATTTGGCAGGACTCAGTGTTTTTCACGTTCTGTGATACTGGGATCTGCATCTCCACCGTAATGTGTTAAACCTTGAAATCTTGTCCAAAAGTCATGTCATTACCTAGAGAATCCTTCTGTGAATGCCAGGCAGATTGCCATCTTTCTGCTTCCGCCTGCTCACCTTTCCAATGGGGAGAATAACGGTAACCTACCTTTGGAGGTGAGGATTGAATGAGACAGTTGGTGCAAAGCAGTGGGCACAGGATCTGGCACAAAGTGAAGCCTTCAAGAAATTATGATTACAGTAGTTTTGATTTCCCTCCAGTCGGAATAGAGTTTAGTTGAAGTTAGTGGCTGTGGCACAGCTGTGTCTCAGGCTGGTGTCTGCCGCCCTGAGCTAAGCCATAAAAATCCCTGGAATAACTTTTCAAAAGCCTGTTAGCCTCTTGAGCCTCCTACACGTCTTTATTTTATTTTATTTTATTTTGTTTTTATTTTATTTTATTTTATTTTATTTTTTGCAGTAACAGTGGATTCTAAGATGATATAGCTTTCAGATGTACGTTGTAATATATTTCGAATTCTGTGTAGATTACATGGGTGTTCACCACCCGAAAACTAATTATAGTCGGTCACCTCACATGTGAGCCTCATCGCCCCTTTGGCTCTCTCCCCTCCCCCTCCCCCTATGGTAACCAGCAATCCAATCTCCTTTGCTCTGTGTGCGTTTGTCGTTGTTTTTATCTTCTCCTTATGAGTGAGATCACACGGTGTCTGGAGTTTGACTTTCTCCTCTGATTTATTTCGCTTCACATAATACCCTCAAGGTCCCTCCACGTTGTCGCAAATGGTCGGATCTCATCATTTCTTAGGGCCGAGTAGCATTCCATTGTGTATACATACCACATCTTCTTCATCCATTCTTCCCCTGATGGGCACCTAGGTTGCTTCCAAGTTCTGGCTGTTGTGAATAATGCTGCAGTGAACCTAGGGGTGCATGTGTCTTTCTGCATTGGTGTTTTCAAGTTCTTTGGATGAATAGCCAGCAGTGGGCTAGCTGGATCATACACATGGTAGATGTATTCTTAGTTTTCTGAGGATACTCCATACTGTTTTCCATAGTTGGCTGCACCAGTCTGCCCTCCCGCCAGCAGTGCAGGAGAGTTCCCTCTCTCCACATCCTCTCCGACACTTGTCTCTTGTCTTGTTAATGAGAGCCATTCTGACCAGAGTAAGGTGACATCTCCTTGTAGTTGTGATTTGCATTTCTCTGATCGCTAATGATGTTGAGTCCCTTTCCATATGCCTGTTGGCCATCCGTATACCTTCTTTGGAGAAATCACTGCTCAGATCTTTTGCCCGCCTTTTTAATTGGGTTGTTGATTTCTTTTGCTGTTGAGATGTATGAGTTCTTTCTGTGTTTTGGATATTAAGCCCTTATCCGATATAGGGTTTGCAAGAATCTTCTCCCCAGTTGTTAGGTTGTGTTTTGGTTTTGTGGATGGTTTCCTTTGCGGTGCAGAGGATTTTTTTGACTTTGATGTAGTCCCATTTGTTCACTTTGTATTTTGTTTCCATTGCCCAGTCAGACGTGGTACTTGAAATAGGCTGCTAAGACTGATGTCAAAGAGCCTACTGCCTATGTTTTCTTGTAGAGGTTGCATGGTTTCGGGTCTGACATTCAAGTAAAAGCGGAGGGAGGAGGCTGCAGTTCCCCGAGAGCGAGCGTAGCGGGGACCCTGCGTCCCTGTCAGCGCACCTTCCCGCTCCGCGAAGGTCCGAAGCGTGCGGGCGGGGCCGCAGGAGTTGTCCCAGGAGGGTGTCCCTGTCGCTGTCCGCAGTCCACCGCCGGAGGGCGGGGCAACGGCCGGGCAGCGTCTGGGCGGCGGCGGGCGCGCGCGCGCGCGAGGAGAGGAGCGCGCGGCTGCTGGCCGCCGTCCTGGGAGGCGTGGGAGGCGTCGGCGAGCCGCGCCTGCCTGCCCAGAGCCGAGCCCGGCGGAGGCCGGCCGCGCTGTGCTGCTCCCTCCCGGGCCGGGCTCGCTCGTTCCCCCGGCGTCCGTGGACGCCGCTCCGTGTCCCCGCTGGGCACAGCAGCCCGGGCCCTCCTCGGCCACGGCCGCTAGCCTGAGGAGGCCCTCCTTCAGCTCCCGCTCTTCCTGCTCGCCGGACACGGACGACGGGGTCGCCCGCGAAGACGATTCCATCTGAGAGAGGTACCTGGGGGGCGTGGGCCTGGGCGCTGGTGGGAGGCGAGCGTGTCCCTGAGGAATAGGCTTGTGCGCCAAGAGGTGCCCGTCAGGTCGCGGGACAGCTGTGCGGCGCGGGGAGCGAGGGGGTCTCTTCGTGCGCTTCCAGGCGTTCGTGGAACGGGCGGTGTGCCGGGCACGGGGCCCGCCTGGGCATGCGGTGCCCGGGAGTCGGCGCTGAAGCGCCCCCGTGGTCTTGGCTTCTCGGAAGGACAGACGCCAAGTCGATAAGGACACTGGTCTCGAGGCGTTCTGAGGAGTGCGGGTCTCCCTCTTTCGAGGCTACGTTCCGTTGGGGTTTTCACGAAGCCTGTTGTGGCCCTGAAGCTCAGGCCGGTTCAGGGGAAGTGGCCTGTCGAGGGCCACACAATATTTGTGTGCAGAGCCAGTGCTTTCCAAAGCCCTTGACTGTGCAGAAGTCTACCTGTTAGGGGTGCAGTGGGGGCTGTCCGGGGAGCGTGGTGAGCACAGGTATGTGCCCCACACTTGAAAGTATGGAAGAGAAAGCGTGAGGCTGGAGGGTGCTCTGTTCGTTCCTCCTTCCACAGAAAGTCTGGAGAGTTGACTTTGGGACAAGTCCTTCCTTTCCTCTGGTCGGTGCGTGTTCAGTGGCCTGGACACTTGGTGAGCAGGACTGACAGGGTGTTTGACGTACTGGACCTCACAGCCCGGTTGGAAAGGACAGACAGGCAGCAACCAATTGCCTAGGAGATACGTAAAGGCAATTTTGTGTTGAGTGTTGAGAACTACGGCATTTCCTGTTAGCCTTTGTGACTCAGGCAGTGATGTGGAAGCTGAGAGCAGATGCCTAAAAGACAAGGAGGACTTGTGCGGGAGAGTGTTGGGACAGGGCACGGGAGGAGTATGGCCTGTCAGAGGAGCTGAAAGAATGCCCTGAGACTGGGGCCGCCGCGTAGGGACTGTAGGGTGGGGAAAACAAAACTTTTCGATTGAGGCTGGCGCTTTCTGTAGGTTTTTGGAGACTGAGCGTGGTGATTCAGAACGTGGCCTCTGGAGCCAGACTCTGTCACATGGGTCCTGGCTCTGCCACCTACGGGCTGTGTGAACTTGGGCAAGTTACTGTACCATTCTGTGTGTCAGTTTCCTGATCTGTAAAACGGGGATGATTATCATGCGCACTCCATAGGTGAGTGTAAAGGTGAGAGGATATTTCATCCGTAAAGTACTTAGAGCAGTGTCTGGCCTTTAGTAGGCGTTAGTAGTGGTTGATTAAAGAAATGGCTAAATGCATACCTAAGTATTCAAGGCTTGGAGGCTGTCCCTGGTGAAACGTGTGAACTTGAATGGATTACACCCAACTTTGTTTTGTTTCCTTTCCGGCTTGCAGTTGCTACTGACCGCATCTGCAGCACTGTGGAATTAGAAATAATCTGCCTCGACTTGGCTGCTCTTGGTAAAACAATCTAATGCTGTCCAAATTATCCCAGGAAATAAAAGCCTTTTCAGTAGCATAGTAGGGTTAGGCTTATTTAATATGTATTGTTTATATTGGTTTGTTTAGTGTTTGTTGGTGACTTTGTGTTCGTTTTTTTTTTTTTTTTTTTGGCAAAGCTGCTCGGTCAAACAAGGCAGATTAGCTAGGAAATGGTTCAGACCCAGAGAAAAGTAGAGAGTCGTGTAAGCAGAGCACGCCTTTCCTTGACTCTCTGTCGAGAGCTTTTGTGATTGCAGCTGCTCTCTGCCTCAGACACGGTGCCCTCTGCGTGTGCAGTCATCTAAACAGTGCAGGGTCTGGGACCGTGGAGAATCCAAGGCAGTAGAGTCATGCTTTGCTTAACAGTGGGGATGAGTTCTGAGGAGTGTGTCATGGTCAGGCAATCTCGAGACTGTGCAAACACCACGGAGTTCCTAAACCTGGATGGCAGAGCCTCCTACACACCTAGGCCATGTGGGACTAATCTGATGGGACCCCCAGTTGACTGAAACGTCCCGATGTAGGGCATGACTGTACTTCCCAACTCCAAGGGCACGGAAGTGTAGCCTGTGGGGCTTTGGAAAAGAACAGAGACGCTCAAGGCCTACTCTGGACCCACTGACTCAGAATCTACTGGGATAGGTCCCGCCTTTAAAGACCAGACGTAGTCCTCCTCTGCAGACATCTCATCAACGGTTTTTCACGCTGGGTTTTCCCTCATCTGAGAAAACAGGCCAAGAGATTGTGAGGATCCATAATTAGTGTTTTAAGACATTTGGCAGGACTCAGTGTTTTTCACGTTCTGTGATACTGATCTGCATCTCCACCGTAATGTGTTAAACCTTGAAATCTTGTCCAAAAGTCATGTCATTACTAGAGAATCCTTCTGTGAATGCCAGGCAGATTGCCGTCTTTCTGCTTCCGCCTGCTCACCTTTCCAATGGGAGAATAACGGTAACCTACCTTTTGGAGGTGAGGATTGAATGAGACAGTTGGTGCAAAGCAGTGGGCACAGGATCTGGCACAAAGTGAAGCCTTCAAGAAATTATGATTACAGTAGTTTTGATTTCCTCTCCAGTCGGAATAGAGTTTAGTTGAAGTTAGTGGCTGTGGCACAGCTGTGTCTCAGGCTGGTGTCTGCCGCCTGAGCTAAGCCATAAAAATCCCTGGAATAACTTTTCAAAAGCCTGTTAGCCTCTTGAGCCTCCTACACGTCTTTATTTTATTTTATTTTATTTTGTTATTTTATTTTATTTTATTTTATGTTATTTTATTGCAGTAACAGTGGATTCTAAGATGATATAGCTTTCAGATGTACGTTGTAATATATTTCGAATTCTGTGTAGATTACATGGGTGTTCACCACCCGAAAACTAATTATAGTCGGTCACCTCACATGTGAGCCTCATCGCCCCTTTGGCTCTCTCCCCTCCCCCCTCCCCTATGGTAACCAGCAATCCAATCTCCTTTGCTCTGTGTGCGTTTGTCGTTGTTTTTATCTTCTCCTTATGAGTGAGATCACACGGTGTCTGGAGTTTGACTTTCTCCCTCTGATTTATTTCGCTTCACATAATACCCTCAAGGTCCCTCCACGTTGTCGCAAATGGTCGGATCTCATCATTTTCTTAGGGCCGAGTAGCATTCCATTGTGTATACATACCACATCTTCTTCATCCATTCTTCCCCTGATGGGCACCTAGGTTGCTTCCAAGTTCTGGCTGTTGTGAATAATGCTGCAGTGAACCTAGGGTGCATGTGTCTTTCTGCATTGGTGTTTTCAAGTTCTTTGGATGAATAGCCAGCAGTGGGCTAGCTGGATCATACACATGGTAGATGTATTCTTAGTTTTCTGAGGATACTCCATACTGCTTTCCATAGTTGGCTGCACCAGTCTGCCCTCCCGCCAGCAGTGCAGGAGAGTTCCCTTCTCTCCACATCCTCTCCGACACTTGTCTCTTGTCTTGTTAATGAGAGCCATTCTGACCAGAGTAAGGTGACATCTCCTTGTAGTTGTGATTTGCATTTCTCTGATCGCTAATGATGTTGAGTCCTTTCCATATGCCTGTTGGCCATCCGTATACCTTCTTTGGAGAAATCACTGCTCAGATCTTTTGCCCGCCTTTTTAATTGGGTTGTTGATTTCTTTTGCTGTTGAGATGTATGAGTTCTTTCTGTGTTTTGGATATTAGCCCTTATCCGATATAGGGTTTGCAAGAATCTTCTCCCCAGTTGTTAGGTTGTGTTTTGGTTTTGTGGATGGTTTCCTTTGCGGTGCAGAGGATTTTTTTTGACTTTGATGTAGTCCCATTTGTTCACTTTGTATTTTGTTTCCATTGCCCAGTCAGACGTGGTACTTGAAAATAGGCTGCTAAGACTGATGTCAAAGAGCCTACTGCCTATGTTTTCTTGTAGAGGTTGCATGGTTTCGGGTCTGACATTCAAGTAAAAGCGGAGGGAGGAGGCTGCAGTTCCCCGAGAGCGAGCGTAGCGGGGACCCTGCGTCCCTGTCAGCGCACCTTCCGCGCTCCGCGAAGGTCCGAAGCGTGCGGGCGGGGCCGCAGGAGTTGTCCCAGGAGGGTGTCCCTGTCGCTGTCCGCAGTCCACCGCCGGAGGGGCGGGGCAACGGCCGGGCAGCGTCTGGGCGGCGGGCGCGCGCGCGCGCGAGGAGAGGAGCGCGCGGCTGCTGGGCCGCCGTCCTGGGAGGCGTGGGAGGCGTCGGCGAGCCGCGCCTGCCTGCCCAGAGCCGAGCCCGGCGGAGGCCGGCCGCGCTGTGCTGCTCCCCTCCCGGGCCGGGCTCGTCCGTTCCCCCGGCGTCCGTGGACGCCGCCCGTGTCCCCGCTGGGCACAGCAGCCCGGGCCCTCCTCGGCCACGGCCGCTAGCCTGAGGAGGCCCTCCTTCAGCTCCCGCTCTTCCTGCTCGCCGGACACGGACGACGGGGTCGCCCGCGAAGACGATTCCATCTGAGAGAGGTACCTGGGGGGCGTGGGCCTGGGCGCTGGTGGGAGGCGAGCGTGTCCCCGAGGAATAGGCTTGTGCGCCAAGAGGTGCCCGTCAGGTCGCGGGACAGCTGTGCGGCGCGGGGAGCGAGGGGGTCTCTTCGTGCGCTTCAGGCGTTCGTGGAACGGGCGGTGTGTGCCGGGCACGGGGCCCGCCTGGGCATGCGGTGCCCGGGAGTCGGGCGCTGAAGCGCCCCCGTGGTCTTGGCTTCTCGGAAGGACAGACGCCAAGTCGATAAGGACACTGGTCTCGAGGCGTTCTGAGGAGTGCGGGTCTCCCTCTTTTCGAGGCTACGTTCCGTTGGGGGTTTCACGAAGCCTGTTGTGGCCCTGAAGCTCAGGCCGGTTCAGGGGAAGTGGCCTGTCGAGGGCCACACAATATTTGTGTGCAGAGCCAGTGCTTTCCAAAGCCCTTGACTGTGCAGAAGTCTACCTGTTAGGGGTGCAGTGGGGGCTGTCCGGGGAGCGTGGTGAGCACAGGTATGTGCCCCACACTTGAAAGTATGGAAGAGAAAGCGTGAGGCTGGAGGGTGCTCCGTTCGTTCCCTCCTTCCACAGAAAGTCTGGAGAGTTGACTTTGGGACAAGTCCTTCCTTTCCTCTGGTCGGTGCGTGTTCAGTGGCCTGGACACTTGGTGAGCAGGACTGACAGGGTGTTTGACGTACTGGACCTCACAGCCCGGGTTGGAAAGGACAGACAGGCAGCAACCAATTGCCTAGGAGATACGTAAAGGCAATTTTGTGTTGAGTGTTGAGAACTACGGCATTTCCTGTTAGCCTTTGTGACTCAGGCAGTGATGTGGAAGCTGAGAGCAGATGCCTAAAAGACAAGGAGGACTTGTGCGGGAGAGTGTTGGGACAGGGCACGGGAGGAGTATGGCCTGTCAGAGGAGCTGAAAGAATGCCCTGAGACTGGGGCCGCCGCGTAGGGACTGTAGGGTGGGGAAAACAAAACTTTTCGATTGAGGCTGGCGCTTTCTGTAGGTTTTTGGAGACTGAGCGTGGTGATTCAGAACGTGGCCTCTGGAGCCAGACTCTGTCACATGGGTCCTGGCTCTGCCACCTACGGGCTGTGTGAACTTGGGCAAGTTACTGTACCATTCTGTGTGTCAGTTTCCTGATCTGTAAAACGGGGATGATTATCATACGCACTCCATAGGTGAGTGTAAAGGTGAGAGGATATTTCATATCCGTAAAGTACTTAGAGCAGTGTCTGGCCTTTAGTAGGCGTTAGTAGTGGTTGATTAAAGAAATGGCTAAATGCATACCTAAGTATTCAAGGCTTGGAGGCTGTCCCTGGTGAAACGTGTGAACTTGAATGGATTACACCCAACTTTGTTTTGTTTCCTTTCCGGCTTGCAGTTGCTACTGACCGCATCTGCAGCACTGTGGAATTAGAAATAATCTGCCTCGACTTGGCTGCTCTTGGTAAAACAATCTAATGCTGTCCAAATTATCCCAGGAAATAAAAGCCTTTTCAGTAGCATAGTAGGGTTAGGCTTATTTAATATGTATTGTTTATATTGGTTTGTTTAGTGTTTGTTGGTGACTTTGTGTTCGTTTTTTTTTTTTTTTTGGCAAAGCTGCTCGGTCAAACAAGGCAGATTAGCTAGGAAATGGTTCAGACCCAGAGAAAGTAGAGAGTCGTGTAAGCAGAGCACGCCTTTCCTTGACTCTCTGTCGAGAGCTTTGTGATTGCAGCTGCTCTGCCTCAGACACGGTGCCCTCTGCGTGTGCAGTCATCTAAACAGTGCAGGGTCTGGGACCGTGGAGAATCCAAGGCAGTAGAGTCATGCTTTGCTTAACAGTGGGGATGAGTTCTGAGGAGTGTGTCATGGTCAGGCAATCTCGAGACTGTGCAAACACCACGGAGTTCCTAAACCTGGATGGCAGAGCCTCCTACACACCTAGGCCATGTGGGACTAATCTGATGGGACCCCCGTTGTTGACTGAAACGTCCCGATGTAGGGCATGACTGTACTTCCCAACTCCAAGGGCACGGAAGTGTAGCCTGTGGGGCTTTGGAAAAGAACAGAGACGTCAAGGCCTACTCTGGACCCACTGACTCAGAATCTACTGGGATAGGTCCCGCCTTTAAAGACCAGACGTAGTCCTCCTCTGCAGACATCTCATCAACGGTTTTTCACGCTGGGTTTTCCCTCATCTGAGAAAACAGGCCAAGAGATTGTGAGGATCCATAATTAGTGTTTTAAGACATTTGGCAGGACTCAGTGTTTTTCACGTTCTGTGATACTGGGATCTGCATCTCCACCGTAATGTGTTAAACCTTGAAATCTTGTCCAAAAGTCATGTCATTACCTAGAGAATCCTTCTGTGAATGCCAGGCAGATTGCCATCTTTCTGCTTCCGCCTGCTCACCTTTCCAATGGGGAGAATAACGGTAACCTACCTTTTGGAGGTGAGGATTGAATGAGACAGTTGGTGCAAAGCAGTGGGCACAGGATCTGGCACAAAGTGAAGCCTTCAAGAAATTATGATTACAGTAGTTTTGATTTCCCTCAGTCGGAATAGAGTTTAGTTGAAGTTAGTGGCTGTGGCACAGCTGTGTCTCAGGCTGGTGTCTGCCGCCCTGAGCTAAGCCATAAAAATCCCTGAATAACTTTTCAAAAGCCTGTTAGCCTCTTGAGCCTCCTACACGTCTTTATTTTATTTTATTTTATTTTATGTTATTTTATTTTATTTTATTTTATGTTATTTTATTGCAGTAACAGTGGATTCTAAGATGATATAGCTTTCAGATGTACGTTGTAATATATTTCGAATTCTGTGTAGATTACATGGGTGTTCACCACCCGAAAACTAATTATAGTCGGTCACCTCATGTGAGCCTCTATCGCCCCTTTGCTCTCTCTCCTCCCCCTCCCCCTATGGTAACCAGCAATCCACCCCTTTGCTCTGTGTGCGTTTGTCGTTGTTTTTATCTTCTCCTTATGAGTGAGATCACACGGTGTCTGGAGTTTGACTTTCTCCCTCTGATTATTTCTTCACATACACTCAAGGTCCCTCCACGTTGTCGCAAATGGTCGGATCTCATCATTTCTTAGGGCCGAGTAGCATTCCATTGTGTATACATACCACATCTTCTTCATCCATTCTTCCCCTGATGGGCACCTAGGTTGCTTCCAAGTTCTGGCTGTTGTGAATAATGCTGCAGTGAACCTAGGGGTGCATGTGTCTTTCTGCATTGGTGTTTTCAAGTTCTTTGGATGAATAGCCAGCAGTGGGCTAGCTGGATCATACACATGGTAGATGTATTCTTAGTTTTCTGAGGATACTCCATACTGCTTTCCATAGTTGGCTGCACCAGTCTGCCCTCCCGCCAGCAGTGCAGGAGAGTTCCCTTCTCTCCACATCCTCTCCGACACTTGTCTCTTGTCTTGTTAATGAGAGCCATTCTGACCAGAGTAAGGTGACATCTCCTTGTAGTTGTGATTTGCATTTCTCTGATCGCTAATGATGTTGAGTCCTTTCCATATGCCTGTTGGCCATCCGTATACCTTCTTTGGAGAAATCACTGCTCAGATCTTTTGCCCGCCTTTTTAATTGGGTTGTTGATTTCTTTTGCTGTTGAGATGTATGAGTTCTTTCTGTGTTTTGGATATTAAGCCCTTATCCGATATAGGGTTTGCAGAATCTTCTCCCCAGTTGTTAGGTTGTGTTTTGGTTTTGTGGATGGTTTCCTTTGCGGTGCAGAGGATTTTTTTTGACTTTGATGTAGTCCCATTTGTTCACTTTGTATTTTGTTTCCATTGCCCAGTCAGACGTGGTACTTGAAAATAGGCTGCTAAGACTGATGTCAAAGAGCCTACTGCCTATGTTTTCTTGTAGAGGTTGCATGGTTTCGGGTCTGACATTCAAGTAAAAGCGGAGGGAGGAGGCTGCAGTTCCCCGAGAGCGAGCGTAGCGGGGACCCTGCGTCCCTGTCAGCGCACCTTCCCGCTCCGCGAAGGTCCGAAGCGTGCGGGCGGGCCGCAGGAGTTGTCCCAGGAGGGTGTCCCTGTCGCTGTCCGCAGTCCACCGCCGGAGGGGGCGGGGCAACGGCCGGGCAGCGTCTGGGCGGGCGGCGGGCGCGCGCGCGCGCGCGAGGAGAGGAGCGCGCGGCTGCTGGGCCGCCGTCCTGGGAGGCGTGGGAGGCGTCGGCGAGCCGCGCCTGCCTGCCCAGAGCCGAGCCCGGCGGAGGCCGGCCGCGCTGTGCTGCTCCCTCCCGGGCCGGGCTCGTCCGTTCCCCCCGGCGTCCGTGGACGCCGCTCCGTGTCCCCGCTGGGCACAGCAGCCCGGGCCCTCCTCGGCCACGGCCGCTAGCCTGAGGAGGCCCTCCTTCAGCTCCGCTCTTCCTGCTCGCCGGACACGGACGACGGGGTCGCCCGCGAAGACGATTCCATCTGAGAGAGGTACCTGGGGGGCGGGCCTGGGCGCTGGTGGGAGGCGAGCGTGTCCCTGAGGAATAGGCTTGTGCGCCAAGAGGTGCCCGTCAGGTCGCGGGACAGCTGTGCGGCGCGGGGAGCGAGGGGTCTCTTCGTGCGCTTCAGGCGTTCGTGGAACGGGCGGTGTGTGCCGGGCACGGGGCCCGCCTGGGCATGCGGTGCCCGGGAGTCGGGCGCTGAAGCGCCCCCGTGGTCTTGGCTTCTCGGAAGGACAGACGCCAAGTCGATAAGGACACTGGTCTCGAGGCGTTCTGAGGAGTGCGGGTCTCCTCTTTTCGAGGCTACGTTCCGTTGGGGTTTTCACGAAGCCTGTTGTGGCCCTGAAGCCAGGCCGGTCCAGGGAAGTGGCCTGTCGAGGGCCACACAATATTTGTGTGCAGAGCCAGTGCTTTCCAAAGCCCTTGACTGTGCAGAAGTCTACCTGTTAGGGGTGCAGTGGGGGCTGTCCGGGAGCGTGGTGAGCACAGGTATGTGCCCCACACTTGAAAGTATGGAAGAGAAAGCGTGAGGCTGGAGGGTGTCTGCCTGCTCCCTCCTTCCACAGAAAGTCTGGAGAGTTGACTTTGGGACCAGTCCTTCCTTTCCTCTGGTCGGTGCGTGTTCAGTGGCCTGGACACTTGGTGAGCAGGACTGACAGGGTGTTTGACGTACTGGACCTCTACAGCCCGGTTGGAAAGGACAGACAGGCAGCAACCAATTGCCTAGGAGATACGTAAAGGCAATTTTGTGTTGAGTGTTGAGAACTACGGCATTTCCTGTTAGCCTTTGTGACTCAGGCAGTGATGTGGAAGCTGAGAGCAGATGCCTAAAAGACAAGGAGGACTTGTGCGGGAGAGTGTTGGGACAGGGCACGGGAGGGTATGGCCTGTCAGAGGAGCTGAAAGAATGCCCTGGAGACTGGGGCCGCCGCGTAGGGACTGTAGGGTGGGGAAAACAAAACTTTTCGATTGAGGCTGGCGCTTTCTGTAGGTTTTTGGAGACTGAGCGTGGTGATTCAGAACGTGGCCTCTGGAGCCAGACTCTGTCACATGGGTCCTGGCTCTGCCACCTACGGGCTGTGTGAACTTGGGCAAGTTACTGTACCATTCTGTGTGTCAGTTTCCTGATCTGTAAAACGGGGATGATTATCATACGCACTCCATAGGTGAGTGTAAAGGTGAGAGGATATTTCATATCCGTAGAGTACTTAGAGTAGTGTCTGGCCTTTAGTAGGCGTAGTAGTGGTTGATTAAAGAAATGGCTAAATGCATACCTAAGTATTCAAGGCTTGGAGGCTGTCCTGGTGAAACGTGTGAACTTGAATGGATTACACCCAACTTTGTTTTGTTTCCTTTCCGGCTTGCAGTTGCTACTGACCGCATCTGCAGCACTGTGGAATTAGAAATAATCTGCCTCGACTTGGCTGCTCTTGGTAAAACAATCTAATGCTGTCCAAATTATCCCAGGAAATAAAAGCCTTTTCAGTAGCATAGTAGGGTTAGGCTTATTTAATATGTATTGTTTATATTGGTTTGTTTAGTGTTTGTTGGTGACTTTGTGTTCGTTTTTTTTTTTTTTTTTTTTTTTGGCAAAGCTGCTCGGTCAAACAAGGCAGATTAGCTAGGAAATGGTTCAGACCCAGAGAAAAGTAGAGAGTCGTGTAAGCAGAGCACGCCTTTCCTTGACTCTCTGTCGAGTTGTGATTGCAGCTGCTCTCTGCCTCAGACACGGTGCCCTCTGCGTGTGCAGTCATCTAAACAGTGCAGGGTCTGGACCGTGGAGAATCCAAGGCAGTAGAGTCATGCTTTGCTTAACAGTGGGGATGAGTTCTGAGGAGTGTGTCATGGTCAGGCAATTCGAGACTGTGCAAACACCACGGAGTTCCTAAACCTGGATGGCAGAGCCT
Source organism: Equus caballus (assembly GCF_041296265.1). NCBI lineage: Eukaryota > Metazoa > Chordata > Mammalia > Perissodactyla > Equidae > Equus > Equus caballus. Next base: position 90,632 of record NW_027222389.1, on the reverse strand, counting down.
CCTACACACCTAGGCCATGTGGGACTAATCTGATGGGACCCCCGTTGTTGACTGAAACGTCCCGATGTAGGGCATGACTGTACTTCCCAACTCCAAGGGCACGGAAGTGTAGCCTGTGGGGCTTTGGAAAAGAACAGAGACGCTCAAGGCCTACTCTGGACCCACTGACTCAGAATCTACTGGGATAGGTCCCGCCTTTAAAGACCAGACGTAGTCCTCCTCTGCAGACATCTCATCAACGGTTTTTCACGCTGGGTTTTCCCTCATCTGAGAAAACAGGCCAAGAGATTGTGAGGATCCATAATTAGTGTTTTAAGACATTTGGCAGGACTCAGTGTTTTTCACGTTCTGTGATACTGGGATCTGCATCTCCACCGTAATGTGTTAAACCTTGAAATCTTGTCCAAAAGTCATGTCATTACCAGAGAATCCTTCTGTGAATGCCAGGCAGATTGCCATCTTTCTGCTTCCGCCTGCTCACCTTTCCAATGGGAGAATAACGGTAACCTACCTTTTGGAGGTGAGGATTGAATGAGACAGTTGGTGCAAAGCAGTGGGCACAGGATCTGGCACAAAGTGAAGCCTTCAAGAAATTATGATTACAGTAGTTTTGATTTCCCTCCAGTCGGAATAGAGTTTAGTTGAAGTTAGTGGCTGTGGCACAGCTGTGTCTCAGGCTGGTGTCTGCCGCCCTGAGCTAAGCCATAAAAATCCCTGGAATAACTTTTCAAAAGCCTGTTAGCCTCTTGAGCCTCCTACACGTCTTTATTTTATTTTATTTTATTTTATGTTATTTTATTTTATTTTATTTTATGTTATTTTATTGCAGTAACAGTGGATTCTAAGATGATATAGCTTTCAGATGTACGTTGTAATATATTTCGAATTCTGTGTAGATTACATGGTGTTCACCACCCGAAAACTAATTATAGTCGGTCACCTCACATGTGAGCCTCATCGCCCCTTTGGCTCTCTCCCCTCCCCCTCCCCTATGGTAACCAGCAATCCAATCTCCTTTGCTCTGTGTGCGTTTGTCGTTGTTTTTATCTTCTCCTTATGAGTGAGATCACACGGTGTCTGGAGTTTGACTTTCTCCCTCTGATTTATTTCGCTTCACATAATACCCTCAAGGTCCCTCCACGTTGTCGCAAATGGTCGGATCTCATCATTTCTTAGGGCCGAGTAGCATTCCATTGTGTATACATACCACATCTTCTTCATCCATTCTTCCCCTGATGGGCACCTAGGTTGCTTCCAAGTTCTGGCTGTTGTGAATAATGCTGCAGTGAACCTAGGGGTGCATGTGTCTTTCTGCATTGGTGTTTTCAAGTTCTTTGGATGAATAGCCAGCAGTGGGCTAGCTGGATCATACACATGGTAGATGTATTCTTAGTTTTCTGAGGATACTCCATACTGCTTTCCATAGTTGGCTGCACCAGTCTGCCCTCCCGCCAACAGTGCAGGAGAGTTCCCTTCTCTCCACATCCTCTCCGACACTTGTCTCTTGTCTTGTTAATGAGAGCCATTCTGACCAGAGTAAGGTGACATCTCCTTGTAGTTGTGATTTGCATTTCTCTGATCGCTAATGATGTTGAGTCCCTTTCCATATGCCTGTTGGCCATCCGTATACCTTCTTTGGAGAAATCACTGCTCAGATCTTTTGCCCGCCTTTTTAATTGGGTTGTTGATTTCTTTTGCTGTTGAGATGTATGAGTTCTTTCTGTGTTTTGGATATTAAGCCCTTATCCGATATAGGGTTTGCAAGAATCTTCTCCCCAGTTGTTAGGTTGTGTTTTGGTTTTGTGGATGGTTTCCTTTGCGGTGCAGAGGATTTTTTTGACTTTGATGTAGTCCCATTTGTTCACTTTGTATTTTGTTTCCATTGCCCAGTCAGACGTGGTACTTGAAAATAGGCTGCTAAGACTGATGTCAAAGAGCCTACTGCCTATGTTTTCTTGTAGAGGTTGCATGGTTTCGGGTCTGACATTCAAGTAAAAGCGGAGGGAGGAGGCTGCAGTTCCCCCAGAGCGGCGTAGCGGGGACCCTGCGTCCCTGTCAGCGCACCTTCCCGCTCCGCGAAGGTCCGAAGCGTGCGGGCGGGGCCGCAGGAGTTGTCCCAGGAGGGTGTCCCTGTCGCTGTCCGCAGTCCACCGCCGGAGGGGGGCGGGGCAACGGCCGGGCAGCGTCTGGGCGGCGGCGGCGCGCGCGCGCGCGAGGAGAGAGGAGCGCGGCTGCTGGGCCGCCGTCCTGGGAGGCGTGGGAGGCGTCGGCGAGCCGCGCCTGCCTGCCCAGAGCCGAGCCCGGCGGAGGCCGGCCGCGCTGTGCTGCTCCCTCCCGGGCCGGGCTCGTCCGTTCCCCCGGCGTCCGTGGACGCCGCTCCGTGTCCCCGCTGGGCACAGCAGCCCGGGCCCTCCTCGGCCACGGCCGCTAGCCTGAGGAGGCCCTCCTTCAGCTCCCGCTCTTCCTGCTCGCCGGACACGGACGACGGGGTCGCCCGCGAAGACGATTCCATCTGAGAGAGGTACCTGGGGGGTGGGCCTGGGCGCTGGTGGGAGGCGAGCGTGTCCCTGAGGAATAGGCTTGTGCGCCAAGAGGTGCCCGTCAGGTCGCGGGACAGCTGTGCGGCGCGGGGAGCGAGGGGGTCTCTTCGTGCGCTTCAGGCGTTCGTGGAACGGGCGGTGTGTGCCGGGCACGGGGCCGCCTGGGCATGCGGTGCCCGGAGTCGGGCGCTGAAGCGCCCCGTGGTCTTGGCTTCTCGGAAGGACAGACGCCAAGTCGATAAGGACACTGGTCTCGAGGCGTTCTGAGGAGTGCGGGTCTCCCTCTTTTCGAGGCTACGTTCCGTTGGGGTTTTCACGAAGCCTGTTGTGGCCCTGAAGCTCAGGCCGGTTCAGGGGAAGTGGCCTGTCGAGGGCCACACAATATTTGTGTGCAGAGCCAGTGCTTTCCAAAGCCCTTGACTGTGCAGAAGTCTACCTGTTAGGGGTGCAGTGGGGGCTGTCCGGGAGCGTGGTGAGCACAGGTATGTGCCCCACACTTGAAAGTATGGAAGAGAAAGCGTGAGGCTGGAGGGTGCTCCGTTCGTCCCCTCCTTCCACAGAAAGTCTGGAGAGTTGACTTTGGGACCAGTCCTTCTTTCCTCTGGTCGGTGCGTGTTCAGTGGCCTGGACACTTGGTGAGCAGGACTGACAGGGTGTTTGACGTACTGGACCTCACAGCCCGGTTGGAAAGGACAGACAGGCAGCAACCAATTGCCTAGGAGATACGTAAAGGCAATTTTGTGTTGAGTGTTGAGAACTACGGCATTTCCTGTTAGCCTTTGTGACTCAGGCAGTGATGTGGAAGCTGAGAGCAGATGCCTAAAAGACAAGGAGGACTTGTGCGGGAGAGTGTTGGGACAGGGCACGGGAGGAGTATGGCCTGTCAGAGGAGCTGAAAGAATGCCCTGGAGACTGGGGCCGCCGCGTAGGGACTGTAGGGTGGGGAAAACAAAACTTTTCGATTGAGGCTGGCGCTTTCTGTAGGTTTTGGAGACTGAGCGTGGTGATTCAGAACGTGGCCTCTGGAGCCAGACTCTGTCACATGGGTCCTGGCTCTGCCACCTACGGGCTGTGTGAACTTGGGCAAGTTACTGTACCATTCTGTGTGTCAGTTTCCTGATCTGTAAAACGGGATGATTATCATACGCACTCCATAGGTGAGTGTAAAGGTGAGAGGATATTTCATATCCGTAAAGTACTTAGAGCAGTGTCTGGCCTTTAGTAGGCGTTAGTAGTGGTTGATTAAAGAAATGGCTAAATGCATACCTAAGTATTCAAGGCTTGGAGGCTGTCCCTGGTGAAACGTGTGAACTTGAATGGATTACACCCAACTTTGTTTTGTTTCCTTTCCGGCTTGCAGTTGCTACTGACCGCATCTGCAGCACTGTGGAATTAGAAATAATCTGCCTCGACTTGGCTGCTCTTGGTAAAACAATCTAATGCTGTCCAAATTATCCCAGGAAATAAAGCCTTTTCAGTAGCATAGTAGGGTTAGGCTTATTTAATATGTATTGTTTATATTGGTTTGTTTAGTGTTTGTTGGTGACTTTGTGTTCGTTTTTTTTTTTTTTTTTTTGGCAAAGCTGCTCGGTCAAACAAGGCAGATTAGCTAGGAAATGGTTCAGACCCAGAGAAAAGTAGAGAGTCGTGTAAGCAGAGCACGCCTTTCCTTGACTCTCTGTCGAGAGCTTTTGTGATTGCAGCTGCTCTCTGCCTCAGACACGGTGCCCTCTGCGTGTGCAGTCATCTAAACAGTGCAGGGTCTGGGACCGTGGAGAATCCAAGGCAGTAGAGTCATGCTTTGCTTAACAGTGGGGATGAGTTCTGAGGAGTGTGTCATGGTCAGGCAATCTCGAGACTGTGCAAACACCACGGAGTTCCTAAACCTGGATGGCAGAGCCTCCTACACACCTAGGCCATGTGGGACTAATCTGATGGGACCCCCGTTGTTGACTGAAACGTCCCGATGTAGGGCATGACTGTACTTCCCAACTCCAAGGGCACGGAAGTGTAGCCTGTGGGGCTTTGGAAAAGAACAGAGACGCTCAAGGCCTACTCTGGACCCACTGACTCAGAATCTACTGGGATAGGTCCCGCCTTTAAAGACCAGACGTAGTCCTCCTCTGCAGACATCTCATCAACGGTTTTTCACGCTGGGTTTTCCCTCATCTGAGAAAACAGGCCAAGAGATTGTGAGGATCCATAATTAGTGTTTTAAGACATTTGGCAGGACTCAGTGTTTTTCACGTTCTGTGATACTGGGATCTGCATCTCCACCGTAATGTGTTAAACCTTGAAATCTTGTCCAAAAGTCATGTCATTACCTAGAGAATCCTTCTGTGAATGCCAGGCAGATTGCCATCTTTCTGCTTCCGCCTGCTCACCTTTCCAATGGGGAGAATAACGGTAACCTACCTTTTGGAGGTGAGGATTGAATGAGACAGTTGGTGCAAAGCAGTGGGCACAGGATCTGGCACAAAGTAAGCCTTCAAGAAATTATGATTACAGTAGTTTTGATTTCCCTCCAGTCGGAATAGAGTTTAGTTGAAGTTAGTGGCTGTGGCACAGCTGTGTCTCAGGCTGGTGTCTGCCGCCCTGAGCTAAGCCATAAAAATCCCTGGAATAACTTTTCAAAAGCCTGTTAGCCTCTTGAGCCTCCTACACGTCTTTATTTTATTTTATTTTATTTTATGTTATTTTATTTTATTTTATTTTATGTTATTTTATTGCAGTAACAGTGGATTCTAAGATGATATAGCTTTCAGATGTACGTTGTAATATATTTCGAATTCTGTGTAGATTACATGGGTGTTCACCACCCGAAAACTAATTATAGTCGGTCACCTCACATGTGAGCCTCATCGCCCCTTTGCCTCTCTCCCCTCCCCCTCCCCCTATGGTAACCAGCAATCCAATCTCCTTTGCTCTGTGTGCGTTTGTCGTTGTTTTTATCTTCTCCTTATGAGTGAGATCACACGGTGTCTGGAGTTTGACTTTCTCCCTCTGATTTATTTCGCTTCACATAATACCCTCAAGGTCCCTCCACGTTGTCGCAAATGGTCGGATCTCATCATTTCAGGGCCGAGTAGCATTCCATTGTGTATACATACCACATCTTCTTCATCCATTCTTCCCCTGATGGGCACCTAGGTTGCTTCCAAGTTCTGGCTGTTGTGAATAATGCTGCAGTGAACCTAGGGGTGCATGTGTCTTTCTGCATTGGTGTTTTCAAGTTCTTTGGATGAATAGCCAGCAGTGGGCTAGCTGGATCATACACATGGTAGATGTATTCTTAGTTTTCTGAGGATACTCCATACTGCTTTCCATAGTTGGCTGCACCAGTCTGCCCTCCCGCCAGCAGTGCAGGAGTTCCCTTCTCTCCACATCCTCTCCGACACTTGTCTCTTGTCTTGTTAATGAGAGCCATTCTGACCAGAGTAAGGTGACATCTCCTTGTAGTTGTGATTTGCATTTCTCTGATCGCTAATGATGTTGAGTCCCTTTCCATATGCCTGTTGGCCATCCGTATACCTTCTTTGGAGAAATCACTGCTCAGATCTTTTGCCCGCCTTTTTAATTGGGTTGTTGATTTCTTTTGCTGTTGAGATGTATGAGTTCTTTCTGTGTTTTGGATATTAAGCCCTTATCCGATATAGGGTTTGCAAGAATCTTCTCCCCAGTTGTTAGGTTGTGTTTTGGTTTTGTGGATGGTTTCCTTTGCGGTGCAGAGGATTTTTTGACTTTGATGTAGTCCCATTTGTTCACTTTGTATTTTGTTTCCATTGCCCAGTCAGACGTGGTACTTGAAAATAGGCTGCTAAGACTGATGTCAAAGAGCCTACTGCCTATGTTTTCTTGTAGAGGTTGCATGGTTTCGGGTCTGACATTCAAGTAAAAGCGGAGGGAGGAGGCTGCAGTTCCCCGAGAGCGAGCGTAGCGGGGACCCTGCGTCCCTGTCAGCGCACCTTCCCGCTCCGCGAAGGTCCGAAGCGTGCGGGCGGGGCCGCAGGAGTTGTCCCAGGAGGGTGTCCCTGTCGCTGTCCGCAGTCCACCGCCGGAGGGGCGGGGCAACGGCCGGGCAGCGTCTGGGCGGCGGCGGGCGCGCGCGCGCGCGAGGAGAGGAGCGCGCGGCTGCTGGGCCGCCGTCCTGGGAGGCGTGGGAGGCGTCGGCGAGCCGCGCCTGCCTGCCCAGAGCCGAGCCCGGCGGAGGCCGGCCGCGCTGTGCTGCTCCCTCCCGGGCCGGGCTCGTCCGCTCCCCCGGCGTCCGTGGACGCCGCTCCGTGTCCCCGCTGGGCACAGCAGCCCGGGCCCCTCCGGCCACGGCCGCTAGCCTGAGGAGGCCCTCCTTCAGCTCCCGCTCTTCCTGCTCGCCGGACACGGACGACGGGGTCGCCCGCGAAGACGATTCCATCTGAGAGAGGTACCTGGGGGGCGTGGGCCTGGGCGCTGGTGGGAGGCGAGCGTGCCCTGAGGAATAGGCTTGTGCGCCAAGAGGTGCCCGTCAGGTCGCGGGACAGCTGTGCGGCGCGGGGAGCGAGGGGTCTCTTCGTGCGCTTCAGGCGTTCGTGGAACGGGCGGTGTGTGCCGGGCACGGGGCCCGCCTGGGCATGCGGTGCCCGGGAGTCGGGCGCTGAAGCGCCCCGTGGTCTTGGCTTCTCGGAAGGACAGACGCCAAGTCGATAAGGACACTGGTCTCGAGGCGTTCTGAGGAGTGCGGGTCTCCCTCTTTTCGAGGCTACGTTCCGTTGGGGTTTTCACGAAGCCTGTTGTGGCCCTGAAGCTCAGGCCGGTTCAGGGGAAGTGGCCTGTCGGGGCCACACAATATTTGTGTGCAGAGCCAGTGCTTTCCAAAGCCCTTGACTGTGCAGAAGTCTACCTGTTAGGGGTGCAGTGGGGGCTGTCCGGGAGCGTGGTGAGCACAGGTATGTGCCCCACACTTGAAAGTATGGAAGAGAAAGCGTGAGGCTGGAGGGTGCTCCGTTCGTTCCCTCCTTCCACAGAAAGTCTGGAGAGTTGACTTTGGGACAAGTCCTTCCTTTCCTCTGGTCGGTGCGTGTTCAGTGGCCTGGACACTTGGTGAGCAGGACTGACAGGGTGTTTGACGTACTGGACCTCACAGCCCGGTTGGAAAGGACAGACAGGCAGCAACCAATTGCCTAGGAGATACGTAAAGGCAATTTTGTGTTGAGTGTTGAGAACTACGGCATTTCCTGTTAGCCTTTGTGACTCAGGCAGTGATGTGGAAGCTGAGAGCAGATGCCTAAAAGACAAGGAGGACTTGTGCGGGAGAGTGTTGGGACAGGGCACGGGAGGAGTATGGCCTGTCAGAGGAGCTGAAAGAATGCCCTGGAGACTGGGGCCGCCGCAGGGACTGTAGGGTGGGGAAAACAAAACTTTTCGATTGAGGCTGGCGCTTTCTGTAGGTTTTTGGAGACTGAGCGTGGTGATTCAGAACGTGGCCTCTGGAGCCAGACTCTGTCACATGGGTCCTGGCTCTGCCACCTACGGGCTGTGTGAACTTGGGCAAGTTACTGTACCATTCTGTGTGTCAGTTTCCTGATCTGTAAAACGGGGATGATTATCATACGCACTCCATAGGTGAGTGTAAAGGTGAGAGGATATTTCATATCCGTAGAGTACTTAGAGCAGTGTCTGGCCTTTAGTAGGCGTTAGTAGTGGTTGATTAAAGAAATGGCTAAATGCATACCTAAGTATTCAAGGCTTGGAGGCTGTCCCTGGTGAAACGTGTGAACTTGAATGGATTACACCCAACTTTGTTTTGTTTCCTTTCCGGCTTGCAGTTGCTACTGACCGCATCTGCAGCACTGTGGAATTAGAAATAATCTGCCTCGACTTGGCTGCTCTTGGTAAAACAATCTAATGCTGTCCAAATTATCCCAGGGAAATAAAAGCCTTTTCAGTAGCATAGTAGGGTTAGGCTTATTTAATATGTATTGTTTATATTGGTTTGTTTAGTGTTTGTTGGTGACTTTGTGTTCGTTTTTTTTTTTTTTTTTTGGCAAAGCTGCTCGGTCAAACAAGGCAGATTAGCTAGAAATGGTTCAGACCCAGAGAAAAGTAGAGAGTCGTGTAAGCAGAGCACGCCTTTCCTTGACTCTCTGTCGAGAGCTTTGTGATTGCAGCTGCTCTCTGCCTCAGACACGGTGCCCTCTGCGTGTGCAGTCATCTAAACAGTGCAGGGTCTGGGACCGTGGAGAACCCAAGGCAGTAGAGTCATGCTTTGCTTAACAGTGGGGATGAGTTCTGAGGAGTGTGTCATGGTCAGGCAATCTCGAGACTGTGCAAACACCACGGAGTTCCTAAACCTGGATGGCAGAGCCTCCTACACACCTAGGCCATGTGGGACTAATCTGATGGGACCCCCGTTGTTGACTGAAACGTCCCGATGTAGGGCATGACTGTACTTCCCAACTCCAAGGGCACGGAAGTGTAGCCTGTGGGGCTTTGGAAAAGAACAGAGACGCTCAAGGCCTACTCTGGACCCACTGACTCAGAATCTACTGGGATAGGTCCCGCCTTTAAAGACCAGACGTAGTCCTCCTCTGCAGACATCTCATCAACGGTTTTTCACGCTGGGTTTCCCTCATCTGAGAAAACAGGCCAAGAGATTGTGAGGATCCATAATTAGTGTTTTAAGACATTTGGCAGGACTCAGTGTTTTTCACGTTCTGTGATACTGGGATCTGCATCTCCACCGTAATGTGTTAAACCTTGAAATCTTGTCCAAAAGTCATGTCATTACCTAGAGAATCCTTCTGTGAATGCCAGGCAGATTGCCATCTTTCTGCTTCCGCCTGCTCACCTTTCCAATGGGAGAATAACGGTAACCTACCTTTTGGAGGTGAGGATTGAATGAGACAGTTGGTGCAAAGCAGTGGGCACAGGATCTGGCACAAAGTGAAGCCTTCAAGAAATTATGATTACAGTAGTTTTGATTTCCCTCCAGTCGGAATAGAGTTTAGTTGAAGTTAGTGGCTGTGGCACAGCTGTGTCTCAGGCTGGTGTCTGCCGCCCTGAGCTAAGCCATAAAAATCCCTGGAATAACTTTTCAAAAGCCTGTTAGCCTCTTGAGCCTCCTACACGTCTTTATTTTATTTTATTTTATTTTATGTTATTTTATTTTATTTTATTTTATGTTATTTTATTGCAGTAACAGTGGATTCTAAGATGATATAGCTTTCAGATGTACGTTGTAATATATTTCGAATTCTGTGTAGATTACATGGTGTTCACCACCCGAAAACTAATTATAGTCGGTCACCTCACATGTGAGCCTCATCGCCCCTTTGGCTCTCTCCCCTCCCCCTCCCCCTATGGTAACCAGCAATCCAATCTCCTTTGCTCTGTGTGCGTTTGTCGTTGTTTTTATCTTCTCCTTATGAGTGAGATCACACGGTGTCTGGAGTTTGACTTTCTCCCTCTGATTTATTTCGCTTCACATAATACCCTCAAGGTCCCTCCACGTTGTCGCAAATGGTCGGATCTCATCATTTCTTAGGGCCGAGTAGCATTCCATTGTGTATACATACCACATCTTCTTCATCCATTCTTCCCCTGATGGGCACCTAGGTTGCTTCCAAGTTCTGGCTGTTGTGAATAATGCTGCAGTGAACCTAGGGGTGCATGTGTCTTTCTGCATTGGTGTTTTCAAGTTCTTTGGATGAATAGCCAGCAGTGGGCTAGCTGGATCATACACATGGTAGATGTATTCTTAGTTTTCTGAGGATACTCCATACTGCTTTCCATAGTTGGCTGCACCAGTCTGCCCTCCCGCCAGCAGTGCAGGAGAGTTCCCTTCTCTCCACATCCTCTCCGACACTTGTCTCTTGTCTTGTTAATGAGAGCCATTCTGACCAGAGTAAGGTGACATCTCCTTGTAGTTGTGATTTGCATTTCTCTGATCGCTAATGATGTTGAGTCCCTTTCCATATGCCTGTTGGCCATCCGTATACCTTCTTTGGAGAAATCACTGCTCAGATCTTTTGCCCGCCTTTTTAATTGGGTTGTTGATTTCTTTTGCTGTTGAGATGTATGAGTTCTTTCTGTGTTTTGGATATTAAGCCCTTATCCGATATAGGGTTTGCAAGAATCTTCTCCCCAGTTGTTAGGTTGTGTTTTGGTTTTGTGGATGGTTTCCTTTGCGGTGCAGAGGATTTTTTTTGACTTTGATGTAGTCCCATTTGTTCACTTTGTATTTTGTTTCCATTGCCCAGTCAGACGTGGTACTTGAAAATAGGCTGCTAAGACTGATGTCAAAGAGCCTACTGCCTATGTTTTCTTGTAGAGGTTGCATGGTTTCGGGTCTGACATTCAAGTAAAAGCGGAGGGAGGAGGCTGCAGTTCCCCGAGAGCGAGCGTAGCGGGACCCTGCGTCTCTGTCAGCGCACCTTCCCGCTCCGCGAAGGTCCGAAGCGTGCGGGCGGGGCCGCAGGAGTTGTCCCAGGAGGGTGTCCCTGTCGCTGTCCGCAGTCCACCGCCGGAGGGGGCGGGGCAACGGCCGGGCAGCGTCTGGGCGGCGGCGCGCGCGCGCGCGAGGAGAGAGCGCGCGGCTGCTGGGCCGCCGTCCTGGGAGGCGTGGGAGGCGTCGGCGCCGCGCCTGCCTGCCCAGAGCCGAGCCCGGCGGAGGCCGGCCGCGCTGTGCTGCTCCCTCCCGGGCCGGGCTCGTCCGTTCCCCGGCGTCCGTGGACGCCGGCCGTGTCCCCGCTGGGCACAGCAGCCCGGGCCCTCCTCGGCCACGGCCGCTAGCCTGAGGAGGCCCTCCTTCAGCTCCCGCTCTTCCTGCTCGCCGGACACGGACGACGGGGTCGCCCGCGAAGACGATTCCATCTGAGAGAGGTACCTGGGGGCGTGGGCCTGGGCGCTGGTGGGAGGCGAGCGTGTCCCTGAGGAATAGGCTTGTGCGCCAAGAGGTGCCCGTCAGGTCGCGGGACAGCTGTGCGGCGCGGGGAGCGAGGGGGTCTCTTCGTGCGCTTCAGGCGTTCGTGGAACGGGCGGTGTGTGCCGGGCACGGGGCCCGCCTGGGCATGCGGTGCCGGAGTCGGCGCTGAAGCGCCCCCGTGGTCTTGGCTTCTCGGAAGGACAGACGCCAAGTCGATAAGGACACTGGTCTCGAGGCGTTCTGAGGAGTGCGGGTCTCCCTCTTTTCGAGGCTACGTTCCGTTGGGGTTTTCACGAAGCCTGTTGTGGCCCTGAAGCTCAGGCCGGTTCAGGGGAAGTGGCCTGTCGAGGGCCACACAATATTTGTGTGCAGAGCCAGTGCTTTCCAAAGCCCTTGACTGTGCAGAAGTCTACCTGTTAGGGGTGCAGTGGGGCTGTCCGGGGAGCGTGGTGAGCACAGGTATGTGCCCCACACTTGAAAGTATGGAAGAGAAAGCGTGAGGCTGGAGGGTGCTCCGTTCGTTCCCTCCTTCCACAGAAAGTCTGGAGAGTTGACTTTGGGACAAGTCCTTCCTTTCCTCTGGTCGGTGCGTGTTCAGTGGCCTGGACACTTGGTGAGCAGGACTGACAGGGTGTTTGACGTACTGGACCTCACAGCCCGGTTGGAAAGGACAGACAGGCAGCAACCAATTGCCTAGGAGATACGTAAAGGCAATTTTGTGTTGAGTGTTGAGAACTACGGCATTTCCTGTTAGCCTTTGTGACTCAGGCAGTGATGTGGAAGCTGAGAGCAGATGCCTAAAAGACAAGGAGGACTTGTGCGGGAGAGTGTTGGGACAGGCACGGGAGGAGTATGGCCTGTCAGAGGAGCTGAAAGAATGCCCTGAGACTGGGGCCGCCGCGTAGGGACTGTAGGGTGGGGAAAACAAAACTTTTCGATTGAGGCTGGCGCTTTCTGTAGGTTTTTGGAGACTGAGCGTGGTGATTCAGAACGTGGCCTCTGGAGCCAGACTCTGTCACATGGGTCCTGGCTCTGCCACCTACGGGCTGTGTGAACTTGGGCAAGTTACTGTACCATTCTGTGTGTCAGTTTCCTGATCTGTAAAACGGGGATGATTATCATACGCACTCCATAGGTGAGTGTAAAGGTGAGAGGATATTTCATATCCGTAAAGTACTTAGAGCAGTGTCTGGCCTTTAGTAGGCGTTAGTAGTGGTTGATTAAAGAAATGGCTAAATGCATACCTAAGTATTCAAGGCTTGGAGGCTGTCCCTGGTGAAACGTGTGAACTTGAATGGATTACACCCAACTTTGTTTTGTTTCCTTTCCGGCTTGCAGTTGCTACTGACCGCATCTGCAGCACTGTGGAATTAGAAATAATCTGCCTCGACTTGGCTGCTCTTGGTAAAACAATCTAATGCTGTCCAAATTATCCCAGGGAAATAAAAGCCTTTTCAGTAGCATAGTAGGGTTAGGCTTATTTAATATGTATTGTTTATATTGGTTTGTTTAGTGTTTGTTGGTGACTTTGTGTTCGTTTTTTTTTTTTTTTTTTTTGGCAAAGCTGCTCGGTCAAACAAGGCAGATTAGCTAGGAAATGGTTCAGACCCAGAGAAAGTAGAGAGTCGTGTAAGCAGAGCACGCCTTTCCTTGACTCTCTGTCGAGAGCTTTTGTGATTGCAGCTGCTCTCTGCCTCAGACACGGTGCCCTCTGCGTGTGCAGTCATCTAAACAGTGCAGGGTCTGGGACCGTGGAGAATCCAAGGCAGTAGAGTCATGCTTTGCTTAACAGTGGGGATGAGTTCTGAGGAGTGTGTCATGGTCAGGCAATCTCGAGACTGTGCAAACACCACGGAGTTCCTAAACCTGGATGGCAGAGCCTCCTACACACCTAGGCCATATGGGACTAATCTGATGGGACCCCCGTTGTTGACTGAAACGTCCCGATGTAGGGCATGACTGTACTTCCCAACTCCAAGGGCACGGAAGTGTAGCCTGTGGGGCTTTGGAAAAGAACAGAGACGCTCAAGGCCTACTCTGGACCCACTGACTCAGAATCTACTGGGATAGGGTCCCGCCTTTAAAGACCAGACGTAGTCCTCCTCTGCAGACATCTCATCAACGGTTTTTCACGCTGGGTTTCCCTCATCTGAGAAAACAGGCCAAGAGATTGTGAGGATCCATAATTAGTGTTTTAAGACATTTGGCAGGACTCAGTGTTTTTCACGTTCTGTGATACTGGGATCTGCATCTCCACCGTAATGTGTTAAACCTTGAAATCTTGTCCAAAAGTCATGTCATTACCTAGAGAATCCTTCTGTGAATGCCAGGCAGATTGCCATCTTTCTGCTTCCGCCTGCTCACCTTTCCAATGGGGAGAATAACGGTAACCTACCTTTTGGAGGTGAGGATTGAATGAGACAGTTGGTGCAAAGCAGTGGGCACAGGATCTGGCACAAAGTGAAGCCTTCAAGAAATTATGATTACAGTAGTTTTGATTTCCCTCCAGTCGGAATAGAGTTTAGTTGAAGTTAGTGGCTGTGGCACAGCTGTGTCTCAGGCTGGTGTCTGCCGCCCTGAGCTAAGCCATAAAAATCCCTGGAATAACTTTTCAAAAGCCTGTTAGCCTCTTGAGCCTCCTACACGTCTTTATTTTATTTTATTTTATTTTATGTTATTTTATTTTATTTTATTTTATGTTATTTTATTGCAGTAACAGTGGATTCTAAGATGATATAGCTTTCAGATGTACGTTGTAATATATTTCGAATTCTGTGTAGATTACATGGGTGTTCACCACCCGAAAACTAATTATAGTCGGTCACCTCACATGTGAGCCTCATCGCCCCTTTGGCTCTCTCCCCTCCCCCTCCCCCTATGGTAACCAGCAATCCAATCTCCTTTGCTCTGTGTGCGTTTGTCGTTGTTTTTATCTTCTCCTTATGAGTGAGATCACACGGTGTCTGGAGTTTGACTTTCTCCCTCTGATTTATTTCGCTTCACATAATACCCTCAAGGTCCCTCCACGTTGTCGCAAATGGTCGGATCTCATCATTTCTTAGGGCCGAGTAGCATTCCATTGTGTATACATACCACATCTTCTTCATCCATTCTTCCCCTGATGGGCACCTAGGTTGCTTCCAAGTTCTGGCTGTTGTGAATAATGCTGCAGTGAACCTAGGGGTGCATGTGTCTTTCTGCATTGGTGTTTTCAAGTTCTTTGGATGAATAGCCAGCAGTGGGCTAGCTGGATCATACACATGGTAGATGTATTCTTAGTTTTCTGAGGATACTCCATACTGCTTTCCATAGTTGGCTGCACCAGTCTGCCCTCCCGCCAGCAGTGCAGGAGAGTTCCCTTCTCTCCACATCCTCTCCGACACTTGTCTCTTGTCTTGTTAATGAGAGCCATTCTGACCAGAGTAAGGTGACATCTCCTTGTAGTTGTGATTTGCATTTCTCTGATCGCTAATGATGTTGAGTCCCTTTCCATATGCCTGTTGGCCATCCGTATACCTTCTTTGGAGAAATCACTGCTCAGATCTTTTGCCCGCCTTTTAATTGGGTTGTTGATTTCTTTTGCTGTTGAGATGTATGAGTTCTTTCTGTGTTTTGGATATTAAGCCCTTATCCGATATAGGGTTTGCAAGAATCTTCTCCCCAGTTGTTAGGTTGTGTTTTGGTTTTGTGGATGGTTTTTGCGGTGCAGAGGATTTTTTTTGACTTTGATGTAGTCCCATTTGTTCACTTTGTATTTTGTTTCCATTGCCCAGTCAGACGTGGTACTTGAAAATAGGCTGCTAAGACTGATGTCAAAGAGCCTACTGCCTATGTTTTCTTGTAGAGGTTGCATGGTTTCGGGTCTGACATTCAAGTAAAAGCGGAGGGAGGAGGCTGCAGTTCCCCGAGAGCGAGCGTAGCGGGACCCTGCGTCCCTGTCAGCGCACCTTCCCGCTCCGCGAAGGTCCGAAGCGTGCGGGCGGGGCCGCAGGAGTTGTCCCAGGAGGGTGTCCCTGTCGCTGTCCGCAGTCCACCGCCGGAGGGGGCGGGGCAACGGCCGGGCAGCGTCTGGGCGGCGGGGGCGCGCGCGCGCGCGAGGAGAGGGAGCGCGCGGCTGCTGGGCCGCCGTCCTGGGAGGCGTGGGAGGCGTCGGCGAGCCGCGCCTGCCTGCCCAGAGCCGAGCCCGGCGGAGGCCGGCCGCGCTGTGCTGCTCTCTCCCGGGCCGGGCTCGTCCGTTCCCCCGGCGTCCGTGGACGCCGCTCCGTGTCCCCGCTGGGCACAGCAGCCCGGGCCCTCCTCGGCCACGGCCGCTAGCCTGAGGAGGCCCTCCTTCAGCTCCCGCTCTTCCTGCTCGCCGGACACGGACGACGGGGCGCCCGCGAAGACGATTCCATCTGAGAGAGGTACCTGGGGGGCGTGGGCCTGGGCGCTGGTGGGAGGCGAGCGTGTCCCTGAGGAATAGGCTTGTGCGCCAAGAGGTGCCCGTCAGGTCGCGGGACAGCTGTGCGGCGCGGGGAGCGAGGGGGTCTCTTCGTGCGCTTCAGGCGTTCGTGGAACGGGCGGTGTGTGCCGGGCACGGGGCCCGCCTGGGCATGCGGTGCCCGGGAGTCGGGCGCTGAAGCGCCCCGTGGTCTTGGCTTCTCGGAAGGACAGACGCCAAGTCGATAAGGACACTGGTCTCGAGGCGTTCTGAGGAGTGCGGGTCTCCCTCTTTCGAGGCTACGTTCCGTTGGGGTTTTCACGAGCCTGTTGTGGCCCTGAAGCTCAGGCCGGTTCAGGAAGTGGCCTGTCGAGGGCCACACAATATTTGTGTGCAGAGCCAGTGCTTTCCAAAGCCCTTGACTGTGCAGAAGTCTACCTGTTAGGGGTGCAGTGGGGGCTGTCCGGGGAGCGTGGTGAGCACAGGTATGTGCCCCACACTTGAAAGTATGGAAGAGAAAGCGTGAGGCTGGAGGGTGCTCCGTTCGTTCCCTCCTTCCACAGAAAGTCTGGAGAGTTGACTTTGGGACAAGTCCTTCCTTTCCTCTGGTCGGTGCGTGTTCAGTGGCCTGGACACTTGGTGAGCAGGACTGACAGGGTGTTTGACGTACTGGACCTCACAGCCCGGTTGGAAAGGACAGACAGGCAGCAACCAATTGCCTAGGAGATACGTAAAGGCAATTTTGTGTTGAGTGTTGAGAACTACGGCATTTCCTGTTAGCCTTTGTGACTCAGGCAGTGATGTGGAAGCTGAGAGCAGATGCCTAAAAGACAAGGAGGACTTGTGCGGGAGAGTGTTGGGACAGGGCACGGGAGGAGTATGGCCTGTCAGAGGAGCTGAAAGAATGCCCTGGAGACTGGGGCCGCCGCGTAGGGACTGTAGGGTGGGGAAAACAAAACTTTTCGATTGAGGCTGGCGCTTTCTGTAGGTTTTGGAGACTGAGCGTGGTGATTCAGAACGTGGCCTCTGGAGCCAGACTCTGTCACATGGGTCCTGGCTCTGCCACCTACGGGCTGTGTGAACTTGGGCAAGTTACTGTACCATTCTGTGTGTCAGTTTCCTGATCTGTAAAACGGGGATGATTATCATACGCACTCCATAGGTGAGTGTAAAGGTGAGAGGATATTTCATATCCGTAAAGTACTTAGAGCAGTGTCTGGCCTTTAGTAGGCGTTAGTAGTGGTTGATTAAAGAAATGGCTAAATGCATACCTAAGTATTCAAGGCTTGGAGGCTGTCCCTGGTGAAACGTGTGAACTTGAATGGATTACACCCAACTTTGTTTTGTTTCCTTTCCGGCTTGCAGTTGCTACTGACCGCATCTGCAGCACTGTGGAATTAGAAATAATCTGCCTCGACTTGGCTGCTCTTGGTAAAACAATCTAATGCTGTCCAAATTATCCCAGGGAAATAAAAGCCTTTTCAGTAGCATAGTAGGGGTTAGGCTTATTTAATATGTATTGTTTATATTGGTTTGTTTAGTGTTTGTTGGTGACTTTGTGTTCGTTTTTTTTTTTTTTGGCAAAGCTGCTCGGTCAAACAAGGCAGATTAGCTAGGAAATGGTTCAGACCCAGAGAAAAGTAGAGAGTCGTGTAAGCAGAGCACGCCTTTCCTTGACTCTCTGTCGAGAGCTTTTGTGATTGCAGCTGCTCTCTGCCTCAGACACGGTGCCCTCTGCGTGTGCAGTCATCTAAACAGTGCAGGGTCTGGGACCGTGGAGAATCCAAGGCAGTAGAGTCATGCTTTGCTTAACAGTGGGGATGAGTTCTGAGGAGTGTGTCATGGTCAGGCAATCTCGAGACTGTGCAAACACCACGGAGTTCCTAAACCTGGATGGCAGAGCCTCCTACACACCTAGGCCATGTGGGACTAATCTGATGGGACCCCCGTTGTTGACTGAAACGTCCCGATGTAGGGCATGACTGTACTTCCCAACTCCAAGGGCACGGAAGTGTAGCCTGTGGGGCTTTGGAAAAGAACAGAGACGCTCAAGGCCTACTCTGGACCCACTGACTCAGAATCTACTGGGATAGGTCCCGCCTTTAAAGACCAGACGTAGTCCTCCTCTGCAGACATCTCATCAACGGTTTTTCACGCTGGGTTTTCCCTCATCTGAGAAAACAGGCCAAGAGATTGTGAGGATCCATAATTAGTGTTTTAAGACATTTGGCAGGACTCAGTGTTTTTCACGTTCTGTGATACTGGGATCTGCATCTCCACCGTAATGTGTTAAACCTTGAAATCTTGTCCAAAAGTCATGTCATTACCTAGAGAATCCTTCTGTGAATGCCAGGCAGATTGCCATCTTTCTGCTTCCGCCTGCTCACCTTTCCAATGGGGAGAATAACGGTAACCTACCTTTTGGAGGTGAGGATTGAATGAGACAGTTGGTGCAAAGCAGTGGGCACAGGATCTGGCACAAAGTGAAGCCTTCAAGAAATTATGATTACAGTAGTTTTGATTTCCCTCCAGTCGGAATAGAGTTTAGTTGAAGTTAGTGGCTGTGGCACAGCTGTGTCTCAGGCTGGTGTTCCGCCCTGAGCTAAGCCATAAAAATCCCTGGAATAACTTTTCAAAAGCCTGTTAGCCTCTTGAGCCTCCTACACGTCTTTATTTTATTTTATTTTATTTTATGTTATTTTATTTTATTTTATTTTATGTTATTTTATTGCAGTAACAGTGGATTCTAAGATGATATAGCTTTCAGATGTACGTTGTAATATATTTCGAATTCTGTGTAGATTACATGGTGTTCACCACCCGAAAACTAATTATAGTCGGTCACCTCACATGTGAGCCTCATCGCCCCTTTGGCTCTCTCCCCTCCCCCTCCCCCTATGGTAACCAGCAATCCAATCTCCTTTGCTCTGTGTGCGTTTGTCGTTGTTTTTATCTTCTCCTTATGAGTGAGATCACACGGTGTCTGGAGTTTGACTTTCTCCCTCTGATTTATTTCGCTTCACATAATACCCTCAAGGTCCCTCCACGTTGTCGCAAATGGTCGGATCTCATCATTTCTTAGGGCCGAGTAGCATTCCATTGTGTATACATACCACATCTTCTTCATCCATTCTTCCCCTGATGGGCACCTAGGTTGCTTCCAAGTTCTGGCTGTTGTGAATAATGCTGCAGTGAACCTAGGGGTGCATGTGTCTTTCTGCATTGGTGTTTTCAAGTTCTTTGGATGAATAGCCAGCAGTGGGCTAGCTGGATCATACACATGGTAGATGTATTCTTAGTTTTCTGAGGATACTCCATACTGCTTTCCATAGTTGGCTGCACCAGTCTGCCCTCCCGCCAGCAGTGCAGGAGAGTTCCCTTCTCTCCACATCCTCTCCGACACTTGTCTCTTGTCTTGTTAATGAGAGCCATTCTGACCAGAGTAAGGTGACATCTCCTTGTAGTTGTGATTTGCATTTCTCTGATCGCTAATGATGTTGAGTCCCTTTCCATATGCCTGTTGGCCATCCGTATACCTTCTTTGGAGAAATCACTGCTCAGATCTTTTGCCCGCCTTTTTAATTGGGTTGTTGATTTCTTTTGCTGTTGAGATGTATGAGTTCTTTCTGTGTTTTGGATATTAAGCCCTTATCCGATATAGGGTTTGCAAGAATCTTCTCCCCAGTTGTTAGGTTGTGTTTTGGTTTTGTGGATGGTTTCCTTTGCGGTGCAGAGGATTTTTTTGACTTTGATGTAGTCCCATTTGTTCACTTTGTATTTTGTTTCCATTGCCCAGTCAGACGTGGTACTTGAAAATAGGCTGCTAAGACTGATGTCAAAGAGCCTACTGCCTATGTTTTCTTGTAGAGGTTGCATGGTTTCGGGTCTGACATTCAAGTAAAAGCGGAGGGAGGAGGCTGCAGTTCCCCGAGAGCGAGCGTAGCGGGGACCCTGCGTCCCTGTCAGCGCACCTTCCCGCTCCGCGAAGGTCCGAAGCGTGCGGGCGGGGCCGCAGGAGTTGTCCCAGGAGGGTGTCCCTGTCGCTGTCCGCAGTCCACCGCCGGAGGGGGGCGGGGCAACGGCCGGGCAGCGTCTGGGCGGCGGCGGGCGCGCGCGCGCGCGAGGAGAGGAGCGCGCGGCTGCTGGGCCGCCGTCCTGGGAGGCGTGGGAGGCGTCGGCGAGCCGCGCCTGCCTGCCCAGAGCCGAGCCCGGCGGAGGCCGGCCGCGCTGTGCTGCTCTCTCCCGGGCCGGGCTCGTCCGTTCCCCCGGCGTCCGTGGACGCCGCTCCGTGTCCCCGCTGGGCACAGCAGCCCGGGCCCTCCGCGGCCACGGCCGCTAGCCTGAGGAGGCCCTCCTTCAGCTCCCGCTCTTCCTGCTCGCCGGACACGGACGACCGGGGCGCCCGCGAAGAGGATTCCATCTGAGAGAGGTACCTGGGGGGCGTGGGCCTGGGGGCTGGTGGGAGGCGAGCGTGTCCCTGAGGAGTAGGCTTGTGCGCCAAGAGGTGCCCGTCAGGTCGCGGGACAGCTGTGCGGCGCGGGGAGCGAGGGGGTCTCTTCGTGCGCTTCAGGCGTTCGTGGAACGGGCGGTGTGTGCCGGGCACGGGGCCCGCCTGGGCATGCGGTGCCCGGGAGTCGGGCGCTGAAGCGCCCCCCGTGGTCTTGGCTTCTCGGAAGGACAGACGCCAAGTCGATAAGGACACTGGTCTCGAGGCGTTCTGAGGAGTGCGGGTCTCCCTCTTTTCGAGGCTACGTTCCGTTGGGGTTTTCACGAAGCCTGTTGTGGCCCTGAAGCTCAGGCCGGTTCAGGGGAAGTGGCCTGTCGAGGGCCACACAATATTTGTGTGCAGAGCCAGTGCTTTCCAAAGCCCTTGACTGTGCAGAAGTCTACCTGTTAGGGGTGCAGTGGGGGCTGTCCGGGGAGCGTGGTGAGCACAGGTATGTGCCCCACACTTGAAAGTATGGAAGAGAAAGCGTGAGGCTGGAGGGTGCTCCGTTCGTTCCCTCCTTCCACAGAAAGTCTGGAGAGTTGACTTTGGGACAAGTCCTTCCTTTCCTCTGGTCGGTGCGTGTTCAGTGGCCTGGACACTTGGTGAGCAGGACTGACAGGGTGTTTGACGTACTGGACCTCACAGCCCGGTTGGAAAGGACAGACAGGCAGCAACCAATTGCCTAGGAGATACGTAAAGGCAATTTTGTGTTGAGTGTTGAGAACTACGGCATTTCCTGTTAGCCTTTGTGACTCAGGCAGTGATGTGGAAGCTGAGAGCAGATGCCTAAAAGACAAGGAGGACTTGTGCGGGAGAGTGTTGGGACAGGGCACGGGAGGAGTATGGCCTGTCAGAGGAGCTGAAAGAATGCCCTGGAGACTGGGGCCGCCGCGTAGGGACTGTAGGGTGGGGAAAACAAAACTTTTCGATTGAGGCTGGCGCTTTCTGTAGGTTTTTGGAGACTGAGCGTGGTGATTCAGAACGTGGCCTCTGGAGCCAGACTCTGTCACATGGGTCCTGGCTCTGCCACCTACGGGCTGTGTGAACTTGGGCAAGTTACTGTACCATTCTGTGTGTCAGTTTCCTGATCTGTAAAACGGGGATGATTATCATACGCACTCCATAGGTGAGTGTAAAGGTGAGAGGATATTTCATATCCGTAAAGTACTTAGAGCAGTGTCTGGCCTTTAGTAGGCGTTAGTAGTGGTTGATTAAAGAAATGGCTAAATGCATACCTAAGTATTCAAGGCTTGGAGGCTGTCCCTGGTGAAACGTGTGAACTTGAATGGATTACACCCAACTTTGTTTTGTTTCCTTTCCGGCTTGCAGTTGCTACTGACCGCATCTGCAGCACTGTGGAATTAGAAATAATCTGCCTCGACTTGGCTGCTCTTGGTAAAACAATCTAATGCTGTCCAAATTATCCCAGGGAAATAAAAGCCTTTTCAGTAGCATAGTAGGGTTAGGCTTATTTAATATGTATTGTTTATATTGGTTTGTTTAGTGTTTGTTGGTGACTTTGTGTTCGTTTTTTTTTTTTTTTTTGGCAAAGCTGCTCGGTCAAACAAGGCAGATTAGCTAGGAAATGGTTCAGACCCAGAGAAAAGTAGAGAGTCGTGTAAGCAGAGCACGCCTTTCCTTGACTCTCTGTCGAGAGCTTTTGTGATTGCAGCTGCTCTCTGCCTCAGACACGGTGCCCTCTGCGTGTGCAGTCATCTAAACAGTGCAGGGTCTGGGACCGTGGAGAATCCAAGGCAGTAGAGTCATGCTTTGCTTAACAGTGGGGATGAGTTCTGAGGAGTGTGTCATGGTCAGGCAATCTCGAGACTGTGCAAACACCACGGAGTTCCTAAACCTGGATGGCAGAGCCTCCTACACACCTAGGCCATGTGGGACTAATCTGATGGGACCCCCGTTGTTGACTGAAACGTCCCGATGTAGGGCATGACTGTACTTCCCAACTCCAAGGGCACGGAAGTGTAGCCTGTGGGGCTTTGGAAAAGAACAGAGACGCTCAAGGCCTACTCTGGACCCACTGACTCAGAATCTACTGGGATAGGTCCCGCCTTTAAAGACCAGACGTAGTCCTCCTCTGCAGACATCTCATCAACGGTTTTTCACGCTGGGTTTTCCCTCATCTGAGAAAACAGGCCAAGAGATTGTGAGGATCCATAATTAGTGTTTTAAGACATTTGGCAGGACTCAGTGTTTTTCACGTTCTGTGATACTGGGATCTGCATCTCCACCGTAATGTGTTAAACCTTGAAATCTTGTCCAAAAGTCATGTCATTACCTAGAGAATCCTTCTGTGAATGCCAGGCAGATTGCCATCTTTCTGCTTCCGCCTGCTCACCTTTCCAATGGGGAGAATAACGGTAACCTACCTTTTGGAGGTGAGGATTGAATGAGACAGTTGGTGCAAAGCAGTGGGCACAGGATCTGGCACAAAGTGAAGCCTTCAAGAAATTATGATTACAGTAGTTTTGATTTCCCTCCAGTCGGAATAGAGTTTAGTTGAAGTTAGTGGCTGTGGCACAGCTGTGTCTCAGGCTGGTGTCTGCCGCCCTGAGCTAAGCCATAAAAATCCCTGGAATAACTTTTCAAAAGCCTGTTAGCCTCTTGAGCCTCCTACACGTCTTTATTTTATTTTATTTTATTTTATGTTATTTTATTTTATTTTATTTTATGTTATTTTATTGCAGTAACAGTGGATTCTAAGATGATATAGCTTTCAGATGTACGTTGTAATATATTTCGAATTCTGTGTAGATTACATGGTGTTCACCACCCGAAAACTAATTATAGTCGGTCACCTCACATGTGAGCCTCATCGCCCCTTTGGCTCTCTCCCCTCCCCCCTCCCCCTATGGTAACCAGCAATCCAATCTCCTTTGCTCTGTGTGCGTTTGTCGTTGTTTTTATCTTCTCCTTATGAGTGAGATCACACGGTGTCTGGAGTTTGACTTTCTCCCTCTGATTTATTTCGCTTCACATAATACCCTCAAGGTCCCTCCACGTTGTCGCAAATGGTCGGATCTCATCATTTCTTAGGGCCGAGTAGCATTCCATTGTGTATACATACCACATCTTCTTCATCCATTCTTCCCCTGATGGGCACCTAGGTTGCTTCCAAGTTCTGGCTGTTGTGAATAATGCTGCAGTGAACCTAGGGGTGCATGTGTCTTTCTGCATTGGTGTTTTCAAGTTCTTTGGATGAATAGCCAGCAGTGGGCTAGCTGGATCATACACATGGTAGATGTATTCTTAGTTTTCTGAGGATACTCCATACTGCTTTCCATAGTTGGCTGCACCAGTCTGCCCTCCCGCCAGCAGTGCAGGAGAGTTCCCTTCTCTCCACATCCTCTCCGACACTTGTCTCTTGTCTTGTTAATGAGAGCCATTCTGACCAGAGTAAGGTGACATCTCCTTGTAGTTGTGATTTGCATTTCTCTGATCGCTAATGATGTTGAGTCCCTTTCCATATGCCTGTTGGCCATCCGTATACCTTCTTTGGAGAAATCACTGCTCAGATCTTTTGCCCGCCTTTTTAATTGGGTTGTTGATTTCTTTTGCTGTTGAGATGTATGAGTTCTTTCTGTGTTTTGGATATTAAGCCCTTATCCGATATAGGGTTTGCAAGAATCTTCTCCCCAGTTGTTAGGTTGTGTTTTGGTTTTGTGGATGGTTTCCTTTGCGGTGCAGAGGATTTTTTTTGACTTTGATGTAGTCCCATTTGTTCACTTTGTATTTTGTTTCCATTGCCCAGTCAGACGTGGTACTTGAAAATAGGCTGCTAAGACTGATGTCAAAGAGCCTACTGCCTATGTTTTCTTGTAGAGGTTGCATGGTTTCGGGTCTGACATTCAAGTAAAAGCGGAGGGAGGAGGCTGCAGTTCCCCGAGAGCGAGCGTAGCGGGGACCCTGCGTCCCTGTCAGCGCACCTTCCCGCTCCGCGAAGGTCCGAAGCGTGCGGGCGGGGCCGCAGGAGTTGTCCCAGGAGGGTGTCCCTGTCGCTGTCCGCAGTCCACCGCCGGAGGGGGGCGGGGCAACGGCCGGGCAGCGTCTGGGCGGCGGCGGGCGCGCGCGCGCGCGAGGAGAGGAGCGCGCGGCTGCTGGGCCGCCGTCCTGGGAGGCGTGGGAGGCGTCGGCGAGCCGCGCCTGCCTGCCCAGAGCCGAGCCCGGCGGAGGCCGGCCGCGCTGTGCTGCTCTCTCCCGGGCCGGGCTCGTCCGTTCCCCCGGCGTCCGTGGACGCCGCTCCGTGTCCCCGCTGGGCACAGCAGCCCGGGCCCTCCGCGGCCACGGCCGCTAGCCTGAGGAGGCCCTCCTTCAGCTCCCGCTCTTCCTGCTCGCCGGACACGGACGACCGGGGCGCCCGCGAAGAGGATTCCATCTGAGAGAGGTACCTGGGGGGCGTGGGCCTGGGGGCTGGTGGGAGGCGAGCGTGTCCCTGAGGAGTAGGCTTGTGCGCCAAGAGGTGCCCGTCAGGTCGCGGGACAGCTGTGCGGCGCGGGGAGCGAGGGGGTCTCTTCGTGCGCTTCAGGCGTTCGTGGAACGGGCGGTGTGTGCCGGGCACGGGGCCCGCCTGGGCATGCGGTGCCCGGGAGTCGGGCGCTGAAGCGCCCCCCGTGGTCTTGGCTTCTCGGAAGGACAGACGCCAAGTCGATAAGGACACTGGTCTCGAGGCGTTCTGAGGAGTGCGGGTCTCCCTCTTTTCGAGGCTACGTTCCGTTGGGGTTTTCACGAAGCCTGTTGTGGCCCTGAAGCTCAGGCCGGTTCAGGGGAAGTGGCCTGTCGAGGGCCACACAATATTTGTGTGCAGAGCCAGTGCTTTCCAAAGCCCTTGACTGTGCAGAAGTCTACCTGTTAGGGGTGCAGTGGGGGCTGTCCGGGGAGCGTGGTGAGCACAGGTATGTGCCCCACACTTGAAAGTATGGAAGAGAAAGCGTGAGGCTGGAGGGTGCTCCGTTCGTTCCCTCCTTCCACAGAAAGTCTGGAGAGTTGACTTTGGGACAAGTCCTTCCTTTCCTCTGGTCGGTGCGTGTTCAGTGGCCTGGACACTTGGTGAGCAGGACTGACAGGGTGTTTGACGTACTGGACCTCACAGCCCGGTTGGAAAGGACAGACAGGCAGCAACCAATTGCCTAGGAGATACGTAAAGGCAATTTTGTGTTGAGTGTTGAGAACTACGGCATTTCCTGTTAGCCTTTGTGACTCAGGCAGTGATGTGGAAGCTGAGAGCAGATGCCTAAAAGACAAGGAGGACTTGTGCGGGAGAGTGTTGGGACAGGGCACGGGAGGAGTATGGCCTGTCAGAGGAGCTGAAAGAATGCCCTGGAGACTGGGGCCGCCGCGTAGGGACTGTAGGGTGGGGAAAACAAAACTTTTCGATTGAGGCTGGCGCTTTCTGTAGGTTTTTGGAGACTGAGCGTGGTGATTCAGAACGTGGCCTCTGGAGCCAGACTCTGTCACATGGGTCCTGGCTCTGCCACCTACGGGCTGTGTGAACTTGGGCAAGTTACTGTACCATTCTGTGTGTCAGTTTCCTGATCTGTAAAACGGGGATGATTATCATACGCACTCCATAGGTGAGTGTAAAGGTGAGAGGATATTTCATATCCGTAAAGTACTTAGAGCAGTGTCTGGCCTTTAGTAGGCGTTAGTAGTGGTTGATTAAAGAAATGGCTAAATGCATACCTAAGTATTCAAGGCTTGGAGGCTGTCCCTGGTGAAACGTGTGAACTTGAATGGATTACACCCAACTTTGTTTTGTTTCCTTTCCGGCTTGCAGTTGCTACTGACCGCATCTGCAGCACTGTGGAATTAGAAATAATCTGCCTCGACTTGGCTGCTCTTGGTAAAACAATCTAATGCTGTCCAAATTATCCCAGGGAAATAAAAGCCTTTTCAGTAGCATAGTAGGGTTAGGCTTATTTAATATGTATTGTTTATATTGGTTTGTTTAGTGTTTGTTGGTGACTTTGTGTTCGTTTTTTTTTTTTTTTTTTTGGCAAAGCTGCTCGGTCAAACAAGGCAGATTAGCTAGGAAATGGTTCAGACCCAGAGAAAAGTAGAGAGTCGTGTAAGCAGAGCACGCCTTTCCTTGACTCTCTGTCGAGAGCTTTTGTGATTGCAGCTGCTCTCTGCCTCAGACACGGTGCCCTCTGCGTGTGCAGTCATCTAAACAGTGCAGGGTCTGGGACCGTGGAGAATCCAAGGCAGTAGAGTCATGCTTTGCTTAACAGTGGGGATGAGTTCTGAGGAGTGTGTCATGGTCAGGCAATCTCGAGACTGTGCAAACACCACGGAGTTCCTAAACCTGGATGGCAGAGCCTCCTACACACCTAGGCCATGTGGGACTAATCTGATGGGACCCCCGTTGTTGACTGAAACGTCCCGATGTAGGGCATGACTGTACTTCCCAACTCCAAGGGCACGGAAGTGTAGCCTGTGGGGCTTTGGAAAAGAACAGAGACGCTCAAGGCCTACTCTGGACCCACTGACTCAGAATCTACTGGGATAGGTCCCGCCTTTAAAGACCAGACGTAGTCCTCCTCTGCAGACATCTCATCAACGGTTTTTCACGCTGGGTTTTCCCTCATCTGAGAAAACAGGCCAAGAGATTGTGAGGATCCATAATTAGTGTTTTAAGACATTTGGCAGGACTCAGTGTTTTTCACGTTCTGTGATACTGGGATCTGCATCTCCACCGTAATGTGTTAAACCTTGAAATCTTGTCCAAAAGTCATGTCATTACCTAGAGAATCCTTCTGTGAATGCCAGGCAGATTGCCATCTTTCTGCTTCCGCCTGCTCACCTTTCCAATGGGGAGAATAACGGTAACCTACCTTTTGGAGGTGAGGATTGAATGAGACAGTTGGTGCAAAGCAGTGGGCACAGGATCTGGCACAAAGTGAAGCCTTCAAGAAATTATGATTACAGTAGTTTTGATTTCCCTCCAGTCGGAATAGAGTTTAGTTGAAGTTAGTGGCTGTGGCACAGCTGTGTCTCAGGCTGGTGTCTGCCGCCCTGAGCTAAGCCATAAAAATCCCTGGAATAACTTTTCAAAAGCCTGTTAGCCTCTTGAGCCTCCTACACGTCTTTATTTTATTTTATTTTATTTTATGTTATTTTATTTTATTTTATTTTATGTTATTTTATTGCAGTAACAGTGGATTCTAAGATGATATAGCTTTCAGATGTACGTTGTAATATATTTCGAATTCTGTGTAGATTACATGGGTGTTCACCACCCGAAAACTAATTATAGTCGGTCACCTCACATGTGAGCCTCATCGCCCCTTTGGCTCTCTCCCCTCCCCCCTCCCCCTATGGTAACCAGCAATCCAATCTCCTTTGCTCTGTGTGCGTTTGTCGTTGTTTTTATCTTCTCCTTATGAGTGAGATCACACGGTGTCTGGAGTTTGACTTTCTCCCTCTGATTTATTTCGCTTCACATAATACCCTCAAGGTCCCTCCACGTTGTCGCAAATGGTCGGATCTCATCATTTCTTAGGGCCGAGTAGCATTCCATTGTGTATACATACCACATCTTCTTCATCCATTCTTCCCCTGATGGGCACCTAGGTTGCTTCCAAGTTCTGGCTGTTGTGAATAATGCTGCAGTGAACCTAGGGGTGCATGTGTCTTTCTGCATTGGTGTTTTCAAGTTCTTTGGATGAATAGCCAGCAGTGGGCTAGCTGGATCATACACATGGTAGATGTATTCTTAGTTTTCTGAGGATACTCCATACTGCTTTCCATAGTTGGCTGCACCAGTCTGCCCTCCCGCCAGCAGTGCAGGAGAGTTCCCTTCTCTCCACATCCTCTCCGACACTTGTCTCTTGTCTTGTTAATGAGAGCCATTCTGACCAGAGTAAGGTGACATCTCCTTGTAGTTGTGATTTGCATTTCTCTGATCGCTAATGATGTTGAGTCCCTTTCCATATGCCTGTTGGCCATCCGTATACCTTCTTTGGAGAAATCACTGCTCAGATCTTTTGCCCGCCTTTTTAATTGGGTTGTTGATTTCTTTTGCTGTTGAGATGTATGAGTTCTTTCTGTGTTTTGGATATTAAGCCCTTATCCGATATAGGGTTTGCAAGAATCTTCTCCCCAGTTGTTAGGTTGTGTTTTGGTTTTGTGGATGGTTTCCTTTGCGGTGCAGAGGATTTTTTTTGACTTTGATGTAGTCCCATTTGTTCACTTTGTATTTTGTTTCCATTGCCCAGTCAGACGTGGTACTTGAAAATAGGCTGCTAAGACTGATGTCAAAGAGCCTACTGCCTATGTTTTCTTGTAGAGGTTGCATGGTTTCGGGTCTGACATTCAAGTAAAAGCGGAGGGAGGAGGCTGCAGTTCCCCGAGAGCGAGCGTAGCGGGGACCCTGCGTCCCTGTCAGCGCACCTTCCCGCTCCGCGAAGGTCCGAAGCGTGCGGGCGGGGCCGCAGGAGTTGTCCCAGGAGGGTGTCCCTGTCGCTGTCCGCAGTCCACCGCCGGAGGGGGGCGGGGCAACGGCCGGGCAGCGTCTGGGCGGCGGCGGGCGCGCGCGCGCGCGAGGAGAGGAGCGCGCGGCTGCTGGGCCGCCGTCCTGGGAGGCGTGGGAGGCGTCGGCGAGCCGCGCCTGCCTGCCCAGAGCCGAGCCCGGCGGAGGCCGGCCGCGCTGTGCTGCTCCCTCCCGGGCCGGGCTCGTCCGTGGACGCCGCTCCGTGTCCCCGCTGGGCACAGCAGCCCGGGCCCTCCGCGGCCACGGCCGCTAGCCTGAGGAGGCCCTCCTTCAGCTCCCGCTCTTCCTGCTCGCCGGACACGGACGACCGGGGCGCCCGCGAAGAGGATTCCATCTGAGAGAGGTACCTGGGGGGCGTGGGCCTGGGCGCTGGTGGGAGGCGAGCGTGTCCCTGAGGAGTAGGCTTGTGCGCCAAGAGGTGCCCGTCAGGTCGCGGGACAGCTGTGCGGCGCGGGGAGCGAGGGGGTCTCTTCGTGCGCTTCAGGCGTTCGTGGAACGGGCGGTGTGTGCCGGGCACGGGGCCCGCCTGGGCATGCGGTGCCCGGGAGTCGGGCGCTGAAGCGCCCCCCGTGGTCTTGGCTTCTCGGAAGGACAGACGCCAAGTCGATAAGGACACTGGTCTCGAGGCGTTCTGAGGAGTGCGGGTCTCCCTCTTTTCGAGGCTACGTTCCGTTGGGGTTTTCACGAAGCCTGTTGTGGCCCTGAAGCTCAGGCCGGTTCAGGGGAAGTGGCCTGTCGAGGGCCACACAATATTTGTGTGCAGAGCCAGTGCTTTCCAAAGCCCTTGACTGTGCAGAAGTCTACCTGTTAGGGGTGCAGTGGGGGCTGTCCGGGGAGCGTGGTGAGCACAGGTATGTGCCCCACACTTGAAAGTATGGAAGAGAAAGCGTGAGGCTGGAGGGTGCTCCGTTCGTTCCCTCCTTCCACAGAAAGTCTGGAGAGTTGACTTTGGGACAAGTCCTTCCTTTCCTCTGGTCGGTGCGTGTTCAGTGGCCTGGACACTTGGTGAGCAGGACTGACAGGGTGTTTGACGTACTGGACCTCACAGCCCGGTTGGAAAGGACAGACAGGCAGCAACCAATTGCCTAGGAGATACGTAAAGGCAATTTTGTGTTGAGTGTTGAGAACTACGGCATTTCCTGTTAGCCTTTGTGACTCAGGCAGTGATGTGGAAGCTGAGAGCAGATGCCTAAAAGACAAGGAGGACTTGTGCGGGAGAGTGTTGGGACAGGGCACGGGAGGAGTATGGCCTGTCAGAGGAGCTGAAAGAATGCCCTGGAGACTGGGGCCGCCGCGTAGGGACTGTAGGGTGGGGAAAACAAAACTTTTCGATTGAGGCTGGCGCTTTCTGTAGGTTTTTGGAGACTGAGCGTGGTGATTCAGAACGTGGCCTCTGGAGCCAGACTCTGTCACATGGGTCCTGGCTCTGCCACCTACGGGCTGTGTGAACTTGGGCAAGTTACTGTACCATTCTGTGTGTCAGTTTCCTGATCTGTAAAACGGGGATGATTATCATGCGCACTCCATAGGTGAGTGTAAAGGTGAGAGGATATTTCATATCCGTAAAGTACTTAGAGCAGTGTCTGGCCTTTAGTAGGCGTTAGTAGTGGTTGATTAAAGAAATGGCTAAATGCATACCTAAGTATTCAAGGCTTGGAGGCTGTCCCTGGTGAAACGTGTGAACTTGAATGGATTACACCCAACTTTGTTTTGTTTCCTTTCCGGCTTGCAGTTGCTACTGACCGCATCTGCAGCACTGTGGAATTAGAAATAATCTGCCTCGACTTGGCTGCTCTTGGTAAAACAATCTAATGCTGTCCAAATTATCCCAGGGAAATAAAAGCCTTTTCAGTAGCATAGTAGGGTTAGGCTTATTTAATATGTATTGTTTATATTGGTTTGTTTAGTGTTTGTTGGTGACTTTGTGTTCGTTTTTTTTTTTTTTTTTTTGGCAAAGCTGCTCGGTCAAACAAGGCAGATTAGCTAGGAAATGGTTCAGACCCAGAGAAAAGTAGAGAGTCGTGTAAGCAGAGCACGCCTTTCCTTGACTCTCTGTCGAGAGCTTTTGTGATTGCAGCTGCTCTCTGCCTCAGACACGGTGCCCTCTGCGTGTGCAGTCATCTAAACAGTGCAGGGTCTGGGACCGTGGAGAATCCAAGGCAGTAGAGTCATGCTTTGCTTAACAGTGGGGATGAGTTCTGAGGAGTGTGTCATGGTCAGGCAATCTCGAGACTGTGCAAACACCACGGAGTTCCTAAACCTGGATGGCAGAGCCTCCTACACACCTAGGCCATGTGGGACTAATCTGATGGGACCCCCGTTGTTGACTGAAACGTCCCGATGTAGGGCATGACTGTACTTCCCAACTCCAAGGGCACGGAAGTGTAGCCTGTGGGGCTTTGGAAAAGAACAGAGACGCTCAAGGCCTACTCTGGACCCACTGACTCAGAATCTACTGGGATAGGTCCCGCCTTTAAAGACCAGACGTAGTCCTCCTCTGCAGACATCTCATCAACGGTTTTTCACGCTGGGTTTTCCCTCATCTGAGAAAACAGGCCAAGAGATTGTGAGGATCCATAATTAGTGTTTTAAGACATTTGGCAGGACTCAGTGTTTTTCACGTTCTGTGATACTGGGATCTGCATCTCCACCGTAATGTGTTAAACCTTGAAATCTTGTCCAAAAGTCATGTCATTACCTAGAGAATCCTTCTGTGAATGCCAGGCAGATTGCCATCTTTCTGCTTCCGCCTGCTCACCTTTCCAATGGGGAGAATAACGGTAACCTACCTTTTGGAGGTGAGGATTGAATGAGACAGTTGGTGCAAAGCAGTGGGCACAGGATCTGGCACAAAGTGAAGCCTTCAAGAAATTATGATTACAGTAGTTTTGATTTCCCTCCAGTCGGAATAGAGTTTAGTTGAAGTTAGTGGCTGTGGCACAGCTGTGTCTCAGGCTGGTGTCTGCCGCCCTGAGCTAAGCCATAAAAATCCCTGGAATAACTTTTCAAAAGCCTGTTAGCCTCTTGAGCCTCCTACACGTCTTTATTTTATTTTATTTTATTTTATGTTATTTTATTTTATTTTATTTTATGTTATTTTATTGCAGTAACAGTGGATTCTAAGATGATATAGCTTTCAGATGTACGTTGTAATATATTTCGAATTCTGTGTAGATTACATGGGTGTTCACCACCCGAAAACTAATTATAGTCGGTCACCTCACATGTGAGCCTCATCGCCCCTTTGGCTCTCTCCCCTCCCCCCTCCCCCTATGGTAACCAGCAATCCAATCTCCTTTGCTCTGTGTGCGTTTGTCGTTGTTTTTATCTTCTCCTTATGAGTGAGATCACACGGTGTCTGGAGTTTGACTTTCTCCCTCTGATTTATTTCGCTTCACATAATACCCTCAAGGTCCCTCCACGTTGTCGCAAATGGTCGGATCTCATCATTTCTTAGGGCCGAGTAGCATTCCATTGTGTATACATACCACATCTTCTTCATCCATTCTTCCCCTGATGGGCACCTAGGTTGCTTCCAAGTTCTGGCTGTTGTGAATAATGCTGCAGTGAACCTAGGGGTGCATGTGTCTTTCTGCATTGGTGTTTTCAAGTTCTTTGGATGAATAGCCAGCAGTGGGCTAGCTGGATCATACACATGGTAGATGTATTCTTAGTTTTCTGAGGATACTCCATACTGCTTTCCATAGTTGGCTGCACCAGTCTGCCCTCCCGCCAGCAGTGCAGGAGAGTTCCCTTCTCTCCACATCCTCTCCGACACTTGTCTCTTGTCTTGTTAATGAGAGCCATTCTGACCAGAGTAAGGTGACATCTCCTTGTAGTTGTGATTTGCATTTCTCTGATCGCTAATGATGTTGAGTCCCTTTCCATATGCCTGTTGGCCATCCGTATACCTTCTTTGGAGAAATCACTGCTCAGATCTTTTGCCCGCCTTTTTAATTGGGTTGTTGATTTCTTTTGCTGTTGAGATGTATGAGTTCTTTCTGTGTTTTGGATATTAAGCCCTTATCCGATATAGGGTTTGCAAGAATCTTCTCCCCAGTTGTTAGGTTGTGTTTTGGTTTTGTGGATGGTTTCCTTTGCGGTGCAGAGGATTTTTTTTGACTTTGATGTAGTCCCATTTGTTCACTTTGTATTTTGTTTCCATTGCCCAGTCAGACGTGGTACTTGAAAATAGGCTGCTAAGACTGATGTCAAAGAGCCTACTGCCTATGTTTTCTTGTAGAGGTTGCATGGTTTCGGGTCTGACATTCAAGTAAAAGCGGAGGGAGGAGGCTGCAGTTCCCCGAGAGCGAGCGTAGCGGGGACCCTGCGTCCCTGTCAGCGCACCTTCCCGCTCCGCGAAGGTCCGAAGCGTGCGGGCGGGGCCGCAGGAGTTGTCCCAGGAGGGTGTCCCTGTCGCTGTCCGCAGTCCACCGCCGGAGGGGGGCGGGGCAACGGCCGGGCAGCGTCTGGGCGGCGGCGGGCGCGCGCGCGCGCGAGGAGAGGAGCGCGCGGCTGCTGGGCCGCCGTCCTGGGAGGCGTGGGAGGCGTCGGCGAGCCGCGCCTGCCTGCCCAGAGCCGAGCCCGGCGGAGGCCGGCCGCGCTGTGCTGCTCCCTCCCGGGCCGGGCTCGTCCGTTCCCCCGGCGTCCGTGGACGCCGCTCCGTGTCCCCGCTGGGCACAGCAGCCCGGGCCCTCCTCGGCCACGGCCGCTAGCCTGAGGAGGCCCTCCTTCAGCTCCCGCTCTTCCTGCTCGCCGGACACGGACGACGGGGTCGCCCGCGAAGACGATTCCATCTGAGAGAGGTACCTGGGGGGCGTGGGCCTGGGCGCTGGTGGGAGGCGAGCGTGTCCCTGAGGAATAGGCTTGTGCGCCAAGAGGTGCCCGTCAGGTCGCGGGACAGCTGTGCGGCGCGGGGAGCGAGGGGGTCTCTTCGTGCGCTTCAGGCGTTCGTGGAACGGGCGGTGTGTGCCGGGCACGGGGCCCGCCTGGGCATGCGGTGCCCGGGAGTCGGGCGCTGAAGCGCCCCCCGTGGTCTTGGCTTCTCGGAAGGACAGACGCCAAGTCGATAAGGACACTGGTCTCGAGGCGTTCTGAGGAGTGCGGGTCTCCCTCTTTTCGAGGCTACGTTCCGTTGGGGTTTTCACGAAGCCTGTTGTGGCCCTGAAGCTCAGGCCGGTTCAGGGGAAGTGGCCTGTCGAGGGCCACACAATATTTGTGTGCAGAGCCAGTGCTTTCCAAAGCCCTTGACTGTGCAGAAGTCTACCTGTTAGGGGTGCAGTGGGGGCTGTCCGGGGAGCGTGGTGAGCACAGGTATGTGCCCCACACTTGAAAGTATGGAAGAGAAAGCGTGAGGCTGGAGGGTGCTCCGTTCGTTCCCTCCTTCCACAGAAAGTCTGGAGAGTTGACTTTGGGACAAGTCCTTCCTTTCCTCTGGTCGGTGCGTGTTCAGTGGCCTGGACACTTGGTGAGCAGGACTGACAGGGTGTTTGACGTACTGGACCTCACAGCCCGGTTGGAAAGGACAGACAGGCAGCAACCAATTGCCTAGGAGATACGTAAAGGCAATTTTGTGTTGAGTGTTGAGAACTACGGCATTTCCTGTTAGCCTTTGTGACTCAGGCAGTGATGTGGAAGCTGAGAGCAGATGCCTAAAAGACAAGGAGGACTTGTGCGGGAGAGTGTTGGGACAGGGCACGGGAGGAGTATGGCCTGTCAGAGGAGCTGAAAGAATGCCCTGGAGACTGGGGCCGCCGCGTAGGGACTGTAGGGTGGGGAAAACAAAACTTTTCGATTGAGGCTGGCGCTTTCTGTAGGTTTTTGGAGACTGAGCGTGGTGATTCAGAACGTGGCCTCTGGAGCCAGACTCTGTCACATGGGTCCTGGCTCTGCCACCTACGGGCTGTGTGAACTTGGGCAAGTTACTGTACCATTCTGTGTGTCAGTTTCCTGATCTGTAAAACGGGGATGATTATCATGCGCACTCCATAGGTGAGTGTAAAGGTGAGAGGATATTTCATATCCGTAAAGTACTTAGAGCAGTGTCTGGCCTTTAGTAGGCGTTAGTAGTGGTTGATTAAAGAAATGGCTAAATGCATACCTAAGTATTCAAGGCTTGGAGGCTGTCCCTGGTGAAACGTGTGAACTTGAATGGATTACACCCAACTTTGTTTTGTTTCCTTTCCGGCTTGCAGTTGCTACTGACCGCATCTGCAGCACTGTGGAATTAGAAATAATCTGCCTCGACTTGGCTGCTCTTGGTAAAACAATCTAATGCTGTCCAAATTATCCCAGGGAAATAAAAGCCTTTTCAGTAGCATAGTAGGGTTAGGCTTATTTAATATGTATTGTTTATATTGGTTTGTTTAGTGTTTGTTGGTGACTTTGTGTTCGTTTTTTTTTTTTTTTTTGGCAAAGCTGCTCGGTCAAACAAGGCAGATTAGCTAGGAAATGGTTCAGACCCAGAGAAAAGTAGAGAGTCGTGTAAGCAGAGCACGCCTTTCCTTGACTCTCTGTCGAGAGCTTTTGTGATTGCAGCTGCTCTCTGCCTCAGACACGGTGCCCTCTGCGTGTGCAGTCATCTAAACAGTGCAGGGTCTGGGACCGTGGAGAATCCAAGGCAGTAGAGTCATGCTTTGCTTAACAGTGGGGATGAGTTCTGAGGAGTGTGTCATGGTCAGGCAATCTCGAGACTGTGCAAACACCACGGAGTTCCTAAACCTGGATGGCAGAGCCTCCTACACACCTAGGCCATGTGGGACTAATCTGATGGGACCCCCGTTGTTGACTGAAACGTCCCGATGTAGGGCATGACTGTACTTCCCAACTCCAAGGGCACGGAAGTGTAGCCTGTGGGGCTTTGGAAAAGAACAGAGACGCTCAAGGCCTACTCTGGACCCACTGACTCAGAATCTACTGGGATAGGTCCCGCCTTTAAAGACCAGACGTAGTCCTCCTCTGCAGACATCTCATCAACGGTTTTTCACGCTGGGTTTTCCCTCATCTGAGAAAACAGGCCAAGAGATTGTGAGGATCCATAATTAGTGTTTTAAGACATTTGGCAGGACTCAGTGTTTTTCACGTTCTGTGATACTGGGATCTGCATCTCCACCGTAATGTGTTAAACCTTGAAATCTTGTCCAAAAGTCATGTCATTACCTAGAGAATCCTTCTGTGAATGCCAGGCAGATTGCCATCTTTCTGCTTCCGCCTGCTCACCTTTCCAATGGGGAGAATAACGGTAACCTACCTTTTGGAGGTGAGGATTGAATGAGACAGTTGGTGCAAAGCAGTGGGCACAGGATCTGGCACAAAGTGAAGCCTTCAAGAAATTATGATTACAGTAGTTTTGATTTCCCTCCAGTCGGAATAGAGTTTAGTTGAAGTTAGTGGCTGTGGCACAGCTGTGTCTCAGGCTGGTGTCTGCCGCCCTGAGCTAAGCCATAAAAATCCCTGGAATAACTTTTCAAAAGCCTGTTAGCCTCTTGAGCCTCCTACACGTCTTTATTTTATTTTATTTTATTTTATGTTATTTTATTTTATTTTATTTTATGTTATTTTATTGCAGTAACAGTGGATTCTAAGATGATATAGCTTTCAGATGTACGTTGTAATATATTTCGAATTCTGTGTAGATTACATGGGTGTTCACCACCCGAAAACTAATTATAGTCGGTCACCTCACATGTGAGCCTCATCGCCCCTTTGGCTCTCTCCCCTCCCCCCTCCCCCTATGGTAACCAGCAATCCAATCTCCTTTGCTCTGTGTGCGTTTGTCGTTGTTTTTATCTTCTCCTTATGAGTGAGATCACACGGTGTCTGGAGTTTGACTTTCTCCCTCTGATTTATTTCGCTTCACATAATACCCTCAAGGTCCCTCCACGTTGTCGCAAATGGTCGGATCTCATCATTTCTTAGGGCCGAGTAGCATTCCATTGTGTATACATACCACATCTTCTTCATCCATTCTTCCCCTGATGGGCACCTAGGTTGCTTCCAAGTTCTGGCTGTTGTGAATAATGCTGCAGTGAACCTAGGGGTGCATGTGTCTTTCTGCATTGGTGTTTTCAAGTTCTTTGGATGAATAGCCAGCAGTGGGCTAGCTGGATCATACACATGGTAGATGTATTCTTAGTTTTCTGAGGATACTCCATACTGCTTTCCATAGTTGGCTGCACCAGTCTGCCCTCCCGCCAGCAGTGCAGGAGAGTTCCCTTCTCTCCACATCCTCTCCGACACTTGTCTCTTGTCTTGTTAATGAGAGCCATTCTGACCAGAGTAAGGTGACATCTCCTTGTAGTTGTGATTTGCATTTCTCTGATCGCTAATGATGTTGAGTCCCTTTCCATATGCCTGTTGGCCATCCGTATACCTTCTTTGGAGAAATCACTGCTCAGATCTTTTGCCCGCCTTTTTAATTGGGTTGTTGATTTCTTTTGCTGTTGAGATGTATGAGTTCTTTCTGTGTTTTGGATATTAAGCCCTTATCCGATATAGGGTTTGCAAGAATCTTCTCCCCAGTTGTTAGGTTGTGTTTTGGTTTTGTGGATGGTTTCCTTTGCGGTGCAGAGGATTTTTTTTGACTTTGATGTAGTCCCATTTGTTCACTTTGTATTTTGTTTCCATTGCCCAGTCAGACGTGGTACTTGAAAATAGGCTGCTAAGACTGATGTCAAAGAGCCTACTGCCTATGTTTTCTTGTAGAGGTTGCATGGTTTCGGGTCTGACATTCAAGTAAAAGCGGAGGGAGGAGGCTGCAGTTCCCCGAGAGCGAGCGTAGCGGGGACCCTGCGTCCCTGTCAGCGCACCTTCCCGCTCCGCGAAGGTCCGAAGCGTGCGGGCGGGGCCGCAGGAGTTGTCCCAGGAGGGTGTCCCTGTCGCTGTCCGCAGTCCACCGCCGGAGGGGGGCGGGGCAACGGCCGGGCAGCGTCTGGGCGGCGGCGGGCGCGCGCGCGCGCGAGGAGAGGAGCGCGCGGCTGCTGGGCCGCCGTCCTGGGAGGCGTGGGAGGCGTCGGCGAGCCGCGCCTGCCTGCCCAGAGCCGAGCCCGGCGGAGGCCGGCCGCGCTGTGCTGCTCCCTCCCGGGCCGGGCTCGTCCGTTCCCCCGGCGTCCGTGGACGCCGCTCCGTGTCCCCGCTGGGCACAGCAGCCCGGGCCCTCCTCGGCCACGGCCGCTAGCCTGAGGAGGCCCTCCTTCAGCTCCCGCTCTTCCTGCTCGCCGGACACGGACGACGGGGTCGCCCGCGAAGACGATTCCATCTGAGAGAGGTACCTGGGGGGCGTGGGCCTGGGCGCTGGTGGGAGGCGAGCGTGTCCCTGAGGAATAGGCTTGTGCGCCAAGAGGTGCCCGTCAGGTCGCGGGACAGCTGTGCGGCGCGGGGAGCGAGGGGGTCTCTTCGTGCGCTTCAGGCGTTCGTGGAACGGGCGGTGTGTGCCGGGCACGGGGCCCGCCTGGGCATGCGGTGCCCGGGAGTCGGGCGCTGAAGCGCCCCCCGTGGTCTTGGCTTCTCGGAAGGACAGACGCCAAGTCGATAAGGACACTGGTCTCGAGGCGTTCTGAGGAGTGCGGGTCTCCCTCTTTTCGAGGCTACGTTCCGTTGGGGTTTTCACGAAGCCTGTTGTGGCCCTGAAGCTCAGGCCGGTTCAGGGGAAGTGGCCTGTCGAGGGCCACACAATATTTGTGTGCAGAGCCAGTGCTTTCCAAAGCCCTTGACTGTGCAGAAGTCTACCTGTTAGGGGTGCAGTGGGGGCTGTCCGGGGAGCGTGGTGAGCACAGGTATGTGCCCCACACTTGAAAGTATGGAAGAGAAAGCGTGAGGCTGGAGGGTGCTCCGTTCGTTCCCTCCTTCCACAGAAAGTCTGGAGAGTTGACTTTGGGACAAGTCCTTCCTTTCCTCTGGTCGGTGCGTGTTCAGTGGCCTGGACACTTGGTGAGCAGGACTGACAGGGTGTTTGACGTACTGGACCTCACAGCCCGGTTGGAAAGGACAGACAGGCAGCAACCAATTGCCTAGGAGATACGTAAAGGCAATTTTGTGTTGAGTGTTGAGAACTACGGCATTTCCTGTTAGCCTTTGTGACTCAGGCAGTGATGTGGAAGCTGAGAGCAGATGCCTAAAAGACAAGGAGGACTTGTGCGGGAGAGTGTTGGGACAGGGCACGGGAGGAGTATGGCCTGTCAGAGGAGCTGAAAGAATGCCCTGGAGACTGGGGCCGCCGCGTAGGGACTGTAGGGTGGGGAAAACAAAACTTTTCGATTGAGGCTGGCGCTTTCTGTAGGTTTTTGGAGACTGAGCGTGGTGATTCAGAACGTGGCCTCTGGAGCCAGACTCTGTCACATGGGTCCTGGCTCTGCCACCTACGGGCTGTGTGAACTTGGGCAAGTTACTGTACCATTCTGTGTGTCAGTTTCCTGATCTGTAAAACGGGGATGATTATCATACGCACTCCATAGGTGAGTGTAAAGGTGAGAGGATATTTCATATCCGTAAAGTACTTAGAGCAGTGTCTGGCCTTTAGTAGGCGTTAGTAGTGGTTGATTAAAGAAATGGCTAAATGCATACCTAAGTATTCAAGGCTTGGAGGCTGTCCCTGGTGAAACGTGTGAACTTGAATGGATTACACCCAACTTTGTTTTGTTTCCTTTCCGGCTTGCAGTTGCTACTGACCGCATCTGCAGCACTGTGGAATTAGAAATAATCTGCCTCGACTTGGCTGCTCTTGGTAAAACAATCTAATGCTGTCCAAATTATCCCAGGGAAATAAAAGCCTTTTCAGTAGCATAGTAGGGTTAGGCTTATTTAATATGTATTGTTTATATTGGTTTGTTTAGTGTTTGTTGGTGACTTTGTGTTCGTTTTTTTTTTTTTTTTTTTGGCAAAGCTGCTCGGTCAAACAAGGCAGATTAGCTAGGAAATGGTTCAGACCCAGAGAAAAGTAGAGAGTCGTGTAAGCAGAGCACGCCTTTCCTTGACTCTCTGTCGAGAGCTTTTGTGATTGCAGCTGCTCTCTGCCTCAGACACGGTGCCCTCTGCGTGTGCAGTCATCTAAACAGTGCAGGGTCTGGGACCGTGGAGAATCCAAGGCAGTAGAGTCATGCTTTGCTTAACAGTGGGGATGAGTTCTGAGGAGTGTGTCATGGTCAGGCAATCTCGAGACTGTGCAAACACCACGGAGTTCCTAAACCTGGATGGCAGAGCCTCCTACACACCTAGGCCATGTGGGACTAATCTGATGGGA
Source organism: Equus caballus (assembly GCF_041296265.1). NCBI lineage: Eukaryota > Metazoa > Chordata > Mammalia > Perissodactyla > Equidae > Equus > Equus caballus. Next base: position 50,545 of record NW_027222389.1, on the reverse strand, counting down.
CCCCCGTTGTTGACTGAAACGTCCCGATGTAGGGCATGACTGTACTTCCCAACTCCAAGGGCACGGAAGTGTAGCCTGTGGGGCTTTGGAAAAGAACAGAGACGCTCAAGGCCTACTCTGGACCCACTGACTCAGAATCTACTGGGATAGGTCCCGCCTTTAAAGACCAGACGTAGTCCTCCTCTGCAGACATCTCATCAACGGTTTTTCACGCTGGGTTTTCCCTCATCTGAGAAAACAGGCCAAGAGATTGTGAGGATCCATAATTAGTGTTTTAAGACATTTGGCAGGACTCAGTGTTTTTCACGTTCTGTGATACTGGGATCTGCATCTCCACCGTAATGTGTTAAACCTTGAAATCTTGTCCAAAAGTCATGTCATTACCTAGAGAATCCTTCTGTGAATGCCAGGCAGATTGCCATCTTTCTGCTTCCGCCTGCTCACCTTTCCAATGGGGAGAATAACGGTAACCTACCTTTTGGAGGTGAGGATTGAATGAGACAGTTGGTGCAAAGCAGTGGGCACAGGATCTGGCACAAAGTGAAGCCTTCAAGAAATTATGATTACAGTAGTTTTGATTTCCCTCCAGTCGGAATAGAGTTTAGTTGAAGTTAGTGGCTGTGGCACAGCTGTGTCTCAGGCTGGTGTCTGCCGCCCTGAGCTAAGCCATAAAAATCCCTGGAATAACTTTTCAAAAGCCTGTTAGCCTCTTGAGCCTCCTACACGTCTTTATTTTATTTTATTTTATTTTATGTTATTTTATTTTATTTTATTTTATGTTATTTTATTGCAGTAACAGTGGATTCTAAGATGATATAGCTTTCAGATGTACGTTGTAATATATTTCGAATTCTGTGTAGATTACATGGGTGTTCACCACCCGAAAACTAATTATAGTCGGTCACCTCACATGTGAGCCTCATCGCCCCTTTGGCTCTCTCCCCTCCCCCCTCCCCCTATGGTAACCAGCAATCCAATCTCCTTTGCTCTGTGTGCGTTTGTCGTTGTTTTTATCTTCTCCTTATGAGTGAGATCACACGGTGTCTGGAGTTTGACTTTCTCCCTCTGATTTATTTCGCTTCACATAATACCCTCAAGGTCCCTCCACGTTGTCGCAAATGGTCGGATCTCATCATTTCTTAGGGCCGAGTAGCATTCCATTGTGTATACATACCACATCTTCTTCATCCATTCTTCCCCTGATGGGCACCTAGGTTGCTTCCAAGTTCTGGCTGTTGTGAATAATGCTGCAGTGAACCTAGGGGTGCATGTGTCTTTCTGCATTGGTGTTTTCAAGTTCTTTGGATGAATAGCCAGCAGTGGGCTAGCTGGATCATACACATGGTAGATGTATTCTTAGTTTTCTGAGGATACTCCATACTGCTTTCCATAGTTGGCTGCACCAGTCTGCCCTCCCGCCAGCAGTGCAGGAGAGTTCCCTTCTCTCCACATCCTCTCCGACACTTGTCTCTTGTCTTGTTAATGAGAGCCATTCTGACCAGAGTAAGGTGACATCTCCTTGTAGTTGTGATTTGCATTTCTCTGATCGCTAATGATGTTGAGTCCCTTTCCATATGCCTGTTGGCCATCCGTATACCTTCTTTGGAGAAATCACTGCTCAGATCTTTTGCCCGCCTTTTTAATTGGGTTGTTGATTTCTTTTGCTGTTGAGATGTATGAGTTCTTTCTGTGTTTTGGATATTAAGCCCTTATCCGATATAGGGTTTGCAAGAATCTTCTCCCCAGTTGTTAGGTTGTGTTTTGGTTTTGTGGATGGTTTCCTTTGCGGTGCAGAGGATTTTTTTTGACTTTGATGTAGTCCCATTTGTTCACTTTGTATTTTGTTTCCATTGCCCAGTCAGACGTGGTACTTGAAAATAGGCTGCTAAGACTGATGTCAAAGAGCCTACTGCCTATGTTTTCTTGTAGAGGTTGCATGGTTTCGGGTCTGACATTCAAGTAAAAGCGGAGGGAGGAGGCTGCAGTTCCCCGAGAGCGAGCGTAGCGGGGACCCTGCGTCCCTGTCAGCGCACCTTCCCGCTCCGCGAAGGTCCGAAGCGTGCGGGCGGGGCCGCAGGAGTTGTCCCAGGAGGGTGTCCCTGTCGCTGTCCGCAGTCCACCGCCGGAGGGGGCGGGGCAACGGCCGGGCAGCGTCTGGGCGGCGGCGGCGCGCGCGCGCGCGGGGAGAGGAGCGCGCGGCTGCTGGGCCGCCGTCCTGGGAGGCGTGGGAGGCGTCGGCGAGCCGCGCCTGCCTGCCCAGAGCCGAGCCCGGCGGAGGCCGGCCGCGCTGTGCTGCTCCCTCCCGGGCCGGGCTCGTCCGTTCCCCCGGCGTCCGTGGACGCCGCTCCGTGTCCCCGCTGGGCACAGCAGCCCGGGCCCTCCTCGGCCACGGCCGCTAGCCTGAGGAGGCCCTCCTTCAGCTCCCGCTCTTCCTGCTCGCCGGACACGGACGACGGGGTCGCCCGCGAAGACGATTCCATCTGAGAGAGGTACCTGGGGGGCGTGGGCCTGGGCGCTGGTGGGAGGCGAGCGTGTCCCTGAGGAATAGGCTTGTGCGCCAAGAGGTGCCCGTCAGGTCGCGGGACAGCTGTGCGGCGCGGGGAGCGAGGGGGTCTCTTCGTGCGCTTCAGGCGTTCGTGGAACGGGCGGTGTGTGCCGGGCACGGGGCCCGCCTGGGCATGCGGTGCCCGGGAGTCGGGCGCTGAAGCGCCCCCCGTGGTCTTGGCTTCTCGGAAGGACAGACGCCAAGTCGATAAGGACACTGGTCTCGAGGCGTTCTGAGGAGTGCGGGTCTCCCTCTTTTCGAGGCTACGTTCCGTTGGGGTTTTCACGAAGCCTGTTGTGGCCCTGAAGCTCAGGCCGGTTCAGGGGAAGTGGCCTGTCGAGGGCCACACAATATTTGTGTGCAGAGCCAGTGCTTTCCAAAGCCCTTGACTGTGCAGAAGTCTACCTGTTAGGGGTGCAGTGGGGGCTGTCCGGGGAGCGTGGTGAGCACAGGTATGTGCCCCACACTTGAAAGTATGGAAGAGAAAGCGTGAGGCTGGAGGGTGCTCCGTTCGTTCCCTCCTTCCACAGAAAGTCTGGAGAGTTGACTTTGGGACAAGTCCTTCCTTTCCTCTGGTCGGTGCGTGTTCAGTGGCCTGGACACTTGGTGAGCAGGACTGACAGGGTGTTTGACGTACTGGACCTCACAGCCCGGTTGGAAAGGACAGACAGGCAGCAACCAATTGCCTAGGAGATACGTAAAGGCAATTTTGTGTTGAGTGTTGAGAACTACGGCATTTCCTGTTAGCCTTTGTGACTCAGGCAGTGATGTGGAAGCTGAGAGCAGATGCCTAAAAGACAAGGAGGACTTGTGCGGGAGAGTGTTGGGACAGGGCACGGGAGGAGTATGGCCTGTCAGAGGAGCTGAAAGAATGCCCTGGAGACTGGGGCCGCCGCGTAGGGACTGTAGGGTGGGGAAAACAAAACTTTTCGATTGAGGCTGGCGCTTTCTGTAGGTTTTTGGAGACTGAGCGTGGTGATTCAGAACGTGGCCTCTGGAGCCAGACTCTGTCACATGGGTCCTGGCTCTGCCACCTACGGGCTGTGTGAACTTGGGCAAGTTACTGTACCATTCTGTGTGTCAGTTTCCTGATCTGTAAAACGGGGATGATTATCATACGCACTCCATAGGTGAGTGTAAAGGTGAGAGGATATTTCATATCCGTAGAGTACTTAGAGCAGTGTCTGGCCTTTAGTAGGCGTTAGTAGTGGTTGATTAAAGAAATGGCTAAATGCATACCTAAGTATTCAAGGCTTGGAGGCTGTCCCTGGTGAAACGTGTGAACTTGAATGGATTACACCCAACTTTGTTTTGTTTCCTTTCCGGCTTGCAGTTGCTACTGACCGCATCTGCAGCACTGTGGAATTAGAAATAATCTGCCTCGACTTGGCTGCTCTTGGTAAAACAATCTAATGCTGTCCAAATTATCCCAGGGAAATAAAAGCCTTTTCAGTAGCATAGTAGGGTTAGGCTTATTTAATATGTATTGTTTATATTGGTTTGTTTAGTGTTTGTTGGTGACTTTGTGTTCGTTTTTTTTTTTTTTTTTGGCAAAGCTGCTCGGTCAAACAAGGCAGATTAGCTAGGAAATGGTTCAGACCCAGAGAAAAGTAGAGAGTCGTGTAAGCAGAGCACGCCTTTCCTTGACTCTCTGTCGAGAGCTATTGTGATTGCAGCTGCTCTCTGCCTCAGACACGGTGCCCTCTGCGTGTGCAGTCATCTAAACAGTGCAGGGTCTGGGACCGTGGAGAATCCAAGGCAGTAGAGTCATGCTTTGCTTAACAGTGGGGATGAGTTCTGAGGAGTGTGTCATGGTCAGGCAATCTCGAGACTGTGCAAACACCACGGAGTTCCTAAACCTGGATGGCAGAGCCTCCTACACACCTAGGCCATGTGGGACTAATCTGATGGGACCCCCGTTGTTGACTGAAACGTCCCGATGTAGGGCATGACTGTACTTCCCAACTCCAAGGGCACGGAAGTGTAGCCTGTGGGGCTTTGGAAAAGAACAGAGACGCTCAAGGCCTACTCTGGACCCACTGACTCAGAATCTACTGGGATAGGTCCCGCCTTTAAAGACCAGACGTAGTCCTCCTCTGCAGACATCTCATCAACGGTTTTTCACGCTGGGTTTTCCCTCATCTGAGAAAACAGGCCAAGAGATTGTGAGGATCCATAATTAGTGTTTTAAGACATTTGGCAGGACTCAGTGTTTTTCACGTTCTGTGATACTGGGATCTGCATCTCCACCGTAATGTGTTAAACCTTGAAATCTTGTCCAAAAGTCATGTCATTACCTAGAGAATCCTTCTGTGAATGCCAGGCAGATTGCCATCTTTCTGCTTCCGCCTGCTCACCTTTCCAATGGGGAGAATAACGGTAACCTACCTTTTGGAGGTGAGGATTGAATGAGACAGTTGGTGCAAAGCAGTGGGCACAGGATCTGGCACAAAGTGAAGCCTTCAAGAAATTATGATTACAGTAGTTTTGATTTCCCTCCAGTCGGAATAGAGTTTAGTTGAAGTTAGTGGCTGTGGCACAGCTGTGTCTCAGGCTGGTGTCTGCCGCCCTGAGCTAAGCCATAAAAATCCCTGGAATAACTTTTCAAAAGCCTGTTAGCCTCTTGAGCCTCCTACACGTCTTTATTTTATTTTATTTTATTTTATGTTATTTTATTTTATTTTATTTTATGTTATTTTATTGCAGTAACAGTGGATTCTAAGATGATATAGCTTTCAGATGTACGTTGTAATATATTTCGAATTCTGTGTAGATTACATGGGTGTTCACCACCCGAAAACTAATTATAGTCGGTCACCTCACATGTGAGCCTCATCGCCCCTTTGGCTCTCTCCCCTCCCCCTCCCCTATGGTAACCAGCAATCCAATCTCCTTTGCTCTGTGTGCGTTTGTCGTTGTTTTTATCTTCTCCTTATGAGTGAGATCACACGGTGTCTGGAGTTTGACTTTCTCCCTCTGATTTATTTCGCTTCACATAATACCCTCAAGGTCCCTCCACGTTGTCGCAAATGGTCGGATCTCATCATTTCTTAGGGCCGAGTAGCATTCCATTGTGTATACATACCACATCTTCTTCATCCATTCTTCCCCTGATGGGCACCTAGGTTGCTTCCAAGTTCTGGCTGTTGTGAATAATGCTGCAGTGAACCTAGGGGTGCATGTGTCTTTCTGCATTGGTGTTTTCAAGTTCTTTGGATGAATAGCCAGCAGTGGGCTAGCTGGATCATACACATGGTAGATGTATTCTTAGTTTTCTGAGGATACTCCATACTGCTTTCCATAGTTGGCTGCACCAGTCTGCCCTCCCGCCAGCAGTGCAGGAGAGTTCCCTTCTCTCCACATCCTCTCCGACACTTGTCTCTTGTCTTGTTAATGAGAGCCATTCTGACCAGAGTAAGGTGACATCTCCTTGTAGTTGTGATTTGCATTTCTCTGATCGCTAATGATGTTGAGTCCCTTTCCATATGCCTGTTGGCCATCCGTATACCTTCTTTGGAGAAATCACTGCTCAGATCTTTTGCCCGCCTTTTTAATTGGGTTGTTGATTTCTTTTGCTGTTGAGATGTATGAGTTCTTTCTGTGTTTTGGATATTAAGCCCTTATCCGATATAGGGTTTGCAAGAATCTTCTCCCCAGTTGTTAGGTTGTGTTTTGGTTTTGTGGATGGTTTCCTTTGCGGTGCAGAGGATTTTTTTTGACTTTGATGTAGTCCCATTTGTTCACTTTGTATTTTGTTTCCATTGCCCAGTCAGACGTGGTACTTGAAAATAGGCTGCTAAGACTGATGTCAAAGAGCCTACTGCCTATGTTTTCTTGTAGAGGTTGCATGGTTTCGGGTCTGACATTCAAGTAAAAGCGGAGGGAGGAGGCTGCAGTTCCCCGAGAGCGAGCGTAGCGGGGACCCTGCGTCCCTGTCAGCGCACCTTCCCGCTCCGCGAAGGTCCGAAGCGTGCGGGCGGGGCCGCAGGAGTTGTCCCAGGAGGGTGTCCCTGTCGCTGTCCGCAGTCCACCGCCGGAGGGGGCGGGGCAACGGCCGGGCAGCGTCTGGGCGGCGGCGGGCGCGCGCGCGCGCGAGGAGAGGAGCGCGCGGCTGCTGGGCCGCCGTCCTGGGAGGCGTGGGAGGCGTCGGCGAGCCGCGCCTGCCTGCCCAGAGCCGAGCCCGGCGGAGGCCGGCCGCGCTGTGCTGCTCCCTCCCGGGCCGGGCTCGTCCGTTCCCCCGGCGTCCGTGGACGCCGCTCCGTGTCCCCGCTGGGCACAGCAGCCCGGGCCCTCCTCGGCCACGGCCGCTAGCCTGAGGAGGCCCTCCTTCAGCTCCCGCTCTTCCTGCTCGCCGGACACGGACGACGGGGTCGCCCGCGAAGACGATTCCATCTGAGAGAGGTACCTGGGGGGCGTGGGCCTGGGCGCTGGTGGGAGGCGAGCGTGTCCCTGAGGAATAGGCTTGTGCGCCAAGAGGTGCCCGTCAGGTCGCGGGACAGCTGTGCGGCGCGGGGAGCGAGGGGGTCTCTTCGTGCGCTTCAGGCGTTCGTGGAACGGGCGGTGTGTGCCGGGCACGGGGCCCGCCTGGGCATGCGGTGCCGGGAGTCGGGCGCTGAAGCGCCCCCCGTGGTCTTGGCTTCTCGGAAGGACAGACGCCAAGTCGATAAGGACACTGGTCTCGAGGCGTTCTGAGGAGTGCGGGTCTCCCTCTTTCGAGGCTACGTTCCGTTGGGGTTTTCACGAAGCCTGTTGTGGCCCTGAAGCTCAGGCCGGTTCAGGGAAGTGGCCTGTCGAGGGCCACACAATATTTGTGTGCAGAGCCAGTGCTTTCCAAAGCCCTTGACTGTGCAGAAGTCTACCTGTTAGGGGTGCAGTGGGGGCTGTCCGGGGAGCGTGGTGAGCACAGGTATGTGCCCCACACTTGAAAGTATGGAAGAGAAAGCGTGAGGCTGGAGGGTGCTCCGTTCGTTCCCTCCTTCCACAGAAAGTCTGGAGAGTTGACTTTGGGACAAGTCCTTCCTTTCCTCTGGTCGGTGCGTGTTCAGTGGCCTGGACACTTGGTGAGCAGGACTGACAGGGTGTTTGACGTACTGGACCTCACAGCCCGGTTGGAAAGGACAGACAGGCAGCAACCAATTGCCTAGGAGATACATAAAGGCAATTTTGTGTTGAGTGTTGAGAACTACGGCATTTCCTGTTAGCCTTTGTGACTCAGGCAGTGATGTGGAAGCTGAGAGCAGATGCCTAAAAGACAAGGAGGACTTGTGCGGGAGAGTGTTGGGACAGGGCACGGGAGGAGTATGGCCTGTCAGAGGAGCTGAAAGAATGCCCTGGAGACTGGGGCCGCCGCGTAGGGACTGTAGGGTGGGGAAAACAAAACTTTTCGATTGAGGCTGGCGCTTTCTGTAGGTTTTTGGAGACTGAGCGTGGTGATTCAGAACGTGGCCTCTGGAGCCAGACTCTGTCACATGGGTCCTGGCTCTGCCACCTACGGGCTGTGTGAACTTGGGCAAGTTACTGTACCATTCTGTGTGTCAGTTTCCTGATCTGTAAAACGGGGATGATTATCATACGCACTCCATAGGTGAGTGTAAAGGTGAGAGGATATTTCATATCCGTAGAGTACTTAGAGCAGTGTCTGGCCTTTAGTAGGCGTTAGTAGTGGTTGATTAAAGAAATGGCTAAATGCATACCTAAGTATTCAAGGCTTGGAGGCTGTCCCTGGTGAAACGTGTGAACTTGAATGGATTACACCCAACTTTGTTTTGTTTCCTTTCCGGCTTGCAGTTGCTACTGACCGCATCTGCAGCACTGTGGAATTAGAAATAATCTGCCTCGACTTGGCTGCTCTTGGTAAAACAATCTAATGCTGTCCAAATTATCCCAGGGAAATAAAAGCCTTTTCAGTAGCATAGTAGGGTTAGGCTTATTTAATATGTATTGTTTATATTGGTTTGTTTAGTGTTTGTTGGTGACTTTGTGTTCGTTTTTTTTTTTTTTTTTTTGGCAAAGCTGCTCGGTCAAACAAGGCAGATTAGCTAGGAAATGGTTCAGACCCAGAGAAAAGTAGAGAGTCGTGTAAGCAGAGCACGCCTTTCCTTGACTCTCTGTCGAGAGCTTTTGTGATTGCAGCTGCTCTCTGCCTCAGACACGGTGCCCTCTGCGTGTGCAGTCATCTAAACAGTGCAGGGTCTGGGACCGTGGAGAATCCAAGGCAGTAGAGTCATGCTTTGCTTAACAGTGGGGATGAGTTCTGAGGAGTGTGTCATGGTCAGGCAATCTCGAGACTGTGCAAACACCACGGAGTTCCTAAACCTGGATGGCAGAGCCTCCTACACACCTAGGCCATATGGGACTAATCTGATGGGACCCCCGTTGTTGACTGAAACGTCCCGATGTAGGGCATGACTGTACTTCCCAACTCCAAGGGCACGGAAGTGTAGCCTGTGGGGCTTTGGAAAAGAACAGAGACGCTCAAGGCCTACTCTGGACCCACTGACTCAGAATCTACTGGGATAGGTCCCGCCTTTAAAGACCAGACGTAGTCCTCCTCTGCAGACATCTCATCAACGGTTTTTCACGCTGGGTTTTCCCTCATCTGAGAAAACAGGCCAAGAGATTGTGAGGATCCATAATTAGTGTTTTAAGACATTTGGCAGGACTCAGTGTTTTTCACGTTCTGTGATACTGGGATCTGCATCTCCACCGTAATGTGTTAAACCTTGAAATCTTGTCCAAAAGTCATGTCATTACCTAGAGAATCCTTCTGTGAATGCCAGGCAGATTGCCATCTTTCTGCTTCCGCCTGCTCACCTTTCCAATGGGGAGAATAACGGTAACCTACCTTTTGGAGGTGAGGATTGAATGAGACAGTTGGTGCAAAGCAGTGGGCACAGGATCTGGCACAAAGTGAAGCCTTCAAGAAATTATGATTACAGTAGTTTTGATTTCCTCCAGTCGGAATAGAGTTTAGTTGAAGTTAGTGGCTGTGGCACAGCTGTGTCTCAGGCTGGTGTCTGCCGCCCTGAGCTAAGCCATAAAAATCCCTGGAATAACTTTTCAAAAGCCTGTTAGCCTCTTGAGCCTCCTACACGTCTTTATTTTATTTTATTTTATTTTATGTTATTTTATTTTATTTTATTTTATGTTATTTTATTGCAGTAACAGTGGATTCTAAGATGATATAGCTTTCAGATGTACGTTGTAATATATTTCGAATTCTGTGTAGATTACATGGGTGTTCACCACCCGAAAACTAATTATAGTCGGTCACCTCACATGTGAGCCTCATCGCCCCTTTGGCTCTCTCCCCTCCTCCCCCTATGGTAACCAGCAATCCAATCTCCTTTGCTCTGTGTGCGTTTGTCGTTGTTTTTATCTTCTCCTTATGAGTGAGATCACACGGTGTCTGGAGTTTGACTTTCTCCCTCTGATTTATTTCGCTTCACATAATACCCTCAAGGTCTCCACGTTGTCGCAAATGGTCGGATCTCATCATTTCTTAGGGCCGAGTAGCATTCCATTGTGTATACATACCACATCTTCTTCATCCATTCTTCCCTGATGGGCACCTAGGTTGCTTCCAAGTTCTGGCTGTTGTGAATAATGCTGCAGTGAACCTAGGGTGCATGTGTCTTTCTGCATTGGTGTTTTCAAGTTCTTTGGATGAATAGCCAGCAGTGGGCTAGCTGGATCATACACATGGTAGATGTATTCTTAGTTTTCTGAGGATACTCCATACTGCTTTCCATAGTTGGCTGCACCAGTCTGCCCTCCCGCCAGCAGTGCAGGAGAGTTCCCTTCTCTCCACATCCTCTCCGACACTTGTCTCTTGTCTTGTTAATGAGAGCCATTCTGACCAGAGTAAGGTGACATCTCCTTGTAGTTGTGATTTGCATTTCTCTGATCGCTAATGATGTTGAGTCCCTTTCCATATGCCTGTTGGCCATCCGTATACCTTCTTTGGAGAAATCACTGCTCAGATCTTTTGCCCGCCTTTTTAATTGGGTTGTTGATTTCTTTTGCTGTTGAGATGTATGAGTTCTTTCTGTGTTTTGGATATTAAGCCCTTATCCGATATAGGGTTTGCAGAATCTTCTCCCCAGTTGTTAGGTTGTGTTTTGGTTTTGTGGATGGTTTCCTTTGCGGTGCAGAGGATTTTTTTGACTTTGATGTAGTCCCATTTGTTCACTTTGTATTTTGTTTCCATTGCCCAGTCAGACGTGGTACTTGAAAATAGGCTGCTAAGACTGATGTCAAAGAGCCTACTGCCTATGTTTTCTTGTAGAGGTTGCATGGTTTCGGGTCTGACATTCAAGTAAAAGCGGAGGGAGGAGGCTGCAGTTCCCCGAGAGCGAGCGTAGCGGGGACCCTGCGTCCCTGTCAGCGCACCTTCCCGCTCCGCGAAGGTCCGAAGCGTGCGGGCGGGGCCGCAGGAGTTGTCCCAGGAGGGTGTCCCTGTCGCTGTCCGCAGTCCACCGCCGGAGGGGGCGGGGCAACGGCCGGGCAGCGTCTGGGCGGCGGCGGGCGCGCGCGCGCGCGAGGAGAGGAGCGCGCGGCTGCTGGGCCGCCGTCCTGGGAGGCGTGGGAGGCGTCGGCGAGCCGCGCCTGCCTGCCCAGAGCCGAGCCCGGCGGAGGCCGGCCGCGCTGTGCTGCTCCCTCCCGGGCCGGGCTCGTCCGTTCCCCCGGCGTCCGTGGACGCCGCTCCGTGTCCCCGCTGGGCACAGCAGCCCGGGCCCTCCTCGGCCACGGCCGCTAGCCTGAGGAGGCCCTCCTTCAGCTCCCGCTCTTCCTGCTCGCCGGACACGGACGACGGGGTCGCCCGCGAAGACGATTCCATCTGAGAGAGGTACCTGGGGGGCGTGGGCCTGGGCGCTGGTGGGAGGCGAGCGTGTCCCTGAGGAATAGGCTTGTGCGCCAAGAGGTGCCCGTCAGGTCGCGGGACAGCTGTGCGGCGCGGGGAGCGAGGGGTCTCTTCGTGCGCTTCAGGCGTTCGTGGAACGGGCGGTGTGTGCCGGGCACGGGGCCCGCCTGGGCATGCGGTGCCCGGGAGTCGGCGCTGAAGCGCCCCCGTGGTCTTGGCTTCTCGGAAGGACAGACGCCAAGTCGATAAGGACACTGGTCTCGAGGCGTTCTGAGGAGTGCGGGTCTCCCTCTTTCGAGGCTACGTTCCGTTGGGGTTTTCACGAAGCCTGTTGTGGCCCTGAAGCTCAGGCCGGTTCAGGGGAAGTGGCCTGTCGAGGGCCACACATATTTGTGTGCAGAGCCAGTGCTTTCCAAAGCCCTTGACTGTGCAGAAGTCTACCTGTTAGGGGTGCAGTGGGGGCTGTCCGGGGAGCGTGGTGAGCACAGGTATGTGCCCCACACTTGAAAGTATGGAAGAGAAAGCGTGAGGCTGGAGGGTGCTCCGTTCGTTCCCTCCTTCCACAGAAAGTCTGGAGAGTTGACTTTGGGACAAGTCCTTCCTTTCCTCTGGTCGGTGCGTGTTCAGTGGCCTGGACACTTGGTGAGCAGGACTGACAGGGTGTTTGACGTACTGGACCTCACAGCCCGGTTGGAAAGGACAGACAGGCAGCAACCAATTGCCTAGGAGATACGTAAAGGCAATTTTGTGTTGAGTGTTGAGAACTACGGCATTTCCTGTTAGCCTTTGTGACTCAGGCAGTGATGTGGAAGCTGAGAGCAGATGCCTAAAAGACAAGGAGGACTTGTGCGGGAGAGTGTTGGGACAGGGCACGGGAGGAGTATGGCCTGTCAGAGGAGCTGAAAGAATGCCCTGGAGACTGGGGCCGCCGCGTAGGGACTGTAGGGTGGGGAAAACAAAACTTTTCGATTGAGGCTGGCGCTTTCTGTAGGTTTTTGGAGACTGAGCGTGGTGATTCAGAACGTGGCCTCTGGAGCCAGACTCTGTCACATGGGTCCTGGCTCTGCCACCTACGGGCTGTGTGAACTTGGGCAAGTTACTGTACCATTCTGTGTGTCAGTTTCCTGATCTGTAAAACGGGATGATTATCATACGCACTCCATAGGTGAGTGTAAAGGTGAGAGGATATTTCATATCCGTAGAGTACTTAGAGCAGTGTCTGGCCTTTAGTAGGCGTTAGTAGTGGTTGATTAAAGAAATGGCTAAATGCATACCTAAGTATTCAAGGCTTGGAGGCTGTCCCTGGTGAAACGTGTGAACTTGAATGGATTACACCCAACTTTGTTTTGTTTCCTTTCCGGCTTGCAGTTGCTACTGACCGCATCTGCAGCACTGTGGAATTAGAAATAATCTGCCTCGACTTGGCTGCTCTTGGTAAAACAATCTAATGCTGTCCAAATTATCCCAGGGAAATAAAAGCCTTTTCAGTAGCATAGTAGGGTTAGGCTTATTTAATATGTATTGTTTATATTGGTTTGTTTAGTGTTTGTTGGTGACTTTGTGTTCGTTTTTTTTTTTTTTTTTTGGCAAAGCTGCTCGGTCAAACAAGGCAGATTAGCTAGGAAATGGTTCAGACCCAGAGAAAAGTAGAGAGTCGTGTAAGCAGAGCACGCCTTTCCTTGACTCTCTGTCGAGAGCTTTGTGATTGCAGCTGCTCTCTGCCTCAGACACGGTGCCCTCTGCGTGTGCAGTCATCTAAACAGTGCAGGGTCTGGGACCGTGGAGAATCCAAGGCAGTAGAGTCATGCTTTGCTTAACAGTGGGGATGAGTTCTGAGGGTGTGTCATGGTCAGGCAATCTCGAGACTGTGCAAACACCACGGAGTTCCTAAACCTGGATGGCAGAGCCTCCTACACACCTAGGCCATATGGGACTAATCTGATGGGACCCCCGTTGTTGACTGAAACGTCCCGATGTAGGGCATGACTGTACTTCCCAACTCCAAGGGCACGGAAGTGTAGCCTGTGGGGCTTTGGAAAAGAACAGAGACGCTCAAGGCCTACTCTGGACCCACTGACTCAGAATCTACTGGGATAGGTCCCGCCTTTAAAGACCAGACGTAGTCCTCCTCTGCAGACATCTCATCAACGGTTTTTCACGCTGGGTTTTCCCTCATCTGAGAAAACAGGCCAGAGATTGTGAGGATCCATAATTAGTGTTTTAAGACATTTGGCAGGACTCAGTGTTTTTCACGTTCTGTGATACTGGGATCTGCATCTCCACCGTAATGTGTTAAACCTTGAAATCTTGTCCAAAAGTCATGTCATTACCTAGAGAATCCTTCTGTGAATGCCAGGCAGATTGCCATCTTTCTGCTTCCGCCTGCTCACCTTTCCAATGGGGAGAATAACGGTAACCTACCTTTTGGAGGTGAGGATTGAATGAGACAGTTGGTGCAAAGCAGTGGGCACAGGATCTGGCACAAAGTGAAGCCTTCAAGAAATTATGATTACAGTAGTTTTGATTTCCCTCAGTCGGAATAGAGTTTAGTTGAAGTTAGTGGCTGTGGCACAGCTGTGTCTCAGGCTGGTGTCTGCCGCCCTGAGCTAAGCCATAAAAATCCCTGGAATAACTTTTCAAAAGCCTGTTAGCCTCTTGAGCCTCCTACACGTCTTTATTTTATTTTATTTTATTTTATGTTATTTTATTTTATTTTATTTTATGTTATTTTATTGCAGTAACAGTGGATTCTAAGATGATATAGCTTTCAGATGTACGTTGTAATATATTTCGAATTCTGTGTAGATTACATGGGTGTTCACCACCCGAAAACTAATTATAGTCGGTCACCTCACATGTGAGCCTCATCGCCCTTGGCTCTCTCCCCTCCCCCTCCCCCTATGGTAACCAGCAATCCAATCTCCTTTGCTCTGTGTGCGTTTGTCGTTGTTTTTATCTTCTCCTTATGAGTGAGATCACACGGTGTCTGGAGTTTGACTTTCTCCCTCTGATTTATTTCGCTTCACATAATACCCTCAAGGTCCCTCCACGTTGTCGCAAATGGTCGGATCTCATCATTTCTTAGGGCCGAGTAGCATTCCATTGTGTATACATACCACATCTTCTTCATCCATTCTTCCCCTGATGGGCACCTAGGTTGCTTCCAAGTTCTGGCTGTTGTGAATAATGCTGCAGTGAACCTAGGGGTGCATGTGTCTTTCTGCATTGGTGTTTTCAAGTTCTTTGGATGAATAGCCAGCAGTGGGCTAGCTGGATCATACACATGGTAGATGTATTCTTAGTTTTCTGAGGATACTCCATACTGCTTTCCATAGTTGGCTGCACCAGTCTGCCCTCCCGCCAGCAGTGCAGGAGAGTTCCCTTCTCTCCACATCCTCTCCGACACTTGTCTCTTGTCTTGTTAATGAGAGCCATTCTGACCAGAGTAAGGTGACATCTCCTTGTAGTTGTGATTTGCATTTCTCTGATCGCTAATGATGTTGAGTCCCTTTCCATATGCCTGTTGGCCATCCGTATACCTTCTTTGGAGAAATCACTGCTCAGATCTTTTGCCCGCCTTTTTAATTGGGTTGTTGATTTCTTTTGCTGTTGAGATGTATGAGTTCTTTCTGTGTTTTGGATATTAAGCCCTTATCCGATATAGGGTTTGCAAGAATCTTCTCCCCAGTTGTTAGGTTGTGTTTTGGTTTTGTGGATGGTTTCCTTTGCGGTGCAGAGGATTTTTTGACTTTGATGTAGTCCCATTTGTTCACTTTGTATTTTGTTTCCATTGCCCAGTCAGACGTGGTACTTGAAAATAGGCTGCTAAGACTGATGTCAAAGAGCCTACTGCCTATGTTTTCTTGTAGAGGTTGCATGGTTTCGGGTCTGACATTCAAGTAAAAGCGGAGGGAGGAGGCTGCAGTTCCCCGAGAAGCGAGCGTAGCGGGGACCCTGCGTCCCTGTCAGCGCACCTTCCCGCTCCGCGAAGGTCCGAAGCGTGCGGGCGGGGCCGCAGGAGTTGTCCCAGGAGGGTGTCCCTGTCGCTGTCCGCAGTCCACCGCCGGAGGGGGCGGGGCAACGGCCGGGCAGCGTCTGGGCGGCGGCGGGCGCGCGCGCGCGCGAGGAGAGGAGCGCGCGGCTGCTGGGCCGCCGTCCTGGGAGGCGTGGGAGGCGTCGGCGAGCCGCGCCTGCCTGCCCAGAGCCGAGCCCGGCGGAGGCCGGCCGCGCTGTGCTGCTCCCTCCCGGGCCGGGCTCGTCCGTTCCCCCGGCGTCCGTGGACGCCGCCTCCGTGTCCCCGCTGGGCACAGCAGCCCGGGCCCTCCTCGGCCACGGCCGCTAGCCTGAGGAGGCCCTCCTTCAGCTCCCGCTCTTCCTGCTCGCCGGACACGGACGACGGGGTCGCCCGCGAAGACGATTCCATCTGAGAGAGGTACCTGGGGCGTGGGCCTGGGCGCTGGTGGGAGGCGAGCGTGTCCCTGAGGAATAGGCTTGTGCGCCAAGAGGTGCCCGTCAGGTCGCGGGACAGCTGTGCGGCGCGGGGAGCGAGGGGGTCTCTTCGTGCGCTTCAGGCGTTCGTGGAACGGGCGGTGTGCCGGGCACGGGGCCCGCCTGGGCATGCGGTGCCCGGGAGTCGGGCGCTGAAGCGCCCCGTGGTCTTGGCTTCTCGGAAGGACAGACGCCAAGTCGATAAGGACACTGGTCTCGAGGCGTTCTGAGGAGTGCGGGTCTCCCTCTTTCGAGGCTACGTTCCGTTGGGGTTTTCACGAAGCCTGTTGTGGCCCTGAAGCTCAGGCCGGTTCAGGGGAAGTGGCCTGTGAGGGCCACACAATATTTGTGTGCAGAGCCAGTGCTTTCCAAAGCCCTTGACTGTGCAGAAGTCTACCTGTTAGGGGTGCAGTGGGGGCTGTCCGGGGAGCGTGGTGAGCACAGGTATGTGCCCCACACTTGAAAGTATGGAGAGAAAGCGTGAGGCTGGAGGGTGCTCCGTTCGTTCCCTCCTTCCACAGAAAGTCTGGAGAGTTGACTTTGGGACAAGTCCTTCCTTTCCTCTGGTCGGTGCGTGTTCAGTGGCCTGGACACTTGGTGAGCAGGACTGACAGGGTGTTTGACGTACTGGACCTCACAGCCCGGTTGGAAAGGACAGACAGGCAGCAACCAATTGCCTAGGAGATACGTAAAGGCAATTTTGTGTTGAGTGTTGAGAACTACGGCATTTCCTGTTAGCCTTTGTGACTCAGGCAGTGATGTGGAAGCTGAGAGCAGATGCCTAAAAGACAAGGAGGACTTGTGCGGGAGAGTGTTGGGACAGGGCACGGGAGGAGTATGGCCTGTCAGAGGAGCTGAAAGAATGCCCTGGAGACTGGGGCCGCCGCGTAGGGACTGTAGGGTGGGGAAAACAAAACTTTTCGATTGAGGCTGGCGCTTTCTGTAGGTTTTTGGAGACTGAGCGTGGTGATTCAGAACGTGGCCTCTGGAGCCAGACTCTGTCACATGGGTCCTGGCTCTGCCACCTACGGGCTGTGTGAACTTGGGCAAGTTACTGTACCATTCTGTGTGTCAGTTTCCTGATCTGTAAAACGGGGATGATTATCATACGCACTCCATAGGTGAGTGTAAAGGTGAGAGGATATTTCATATCCGTAAAGTACTTAGAGCAGTGTCTGGCCTTTAGTAGGCGTTAGTAGTGGTTGATTAAAGAAATGGCTAAATGCATACCTAAGTATTCAAGGCTTGGAGGCTGTCCCTGGTGAAACGTGTGAACTTGAATGGATTACACCCAACTTTGTTTTGTTTCCTTTCCGGCTTGCAGTTGCTACTGACCGCATCTGCAGCACTGTGGAATTAGAAATAATCTGCCTCGACTTGGCTGCTCTTGGTAAAACAATCTAATGCTGTCCAAATTATCCCAGGGAAATAAAAGCCTTTTCAGTAGCATAGTAGGGTTAGGCTTATTTAATATGTATTGTTTATATTGGTTTGTTTAGTGTTTGTTGGTGACTTTGTGTTCGTTTTTTTTTTTTTTTTTGGCAAAGCTGCTCGGTCAAACAAGGCAGATTAGCTAGGAAATGGTTCAGACCCAGAGAAAAGTAGAGAGTCGTGTAAGCAGAGCACGCCTTTCCTTGACTCTCTGTCGAGAGCTTTTGTGATTGCAGCTGCTCTCTGCCTCAGACACGGTGCCCTCTGCGTGTGCAGTCATCTAAACAGTGCAGGGTCTGGGACCGTGGAGAATCCAAGGCAGTAGAGTCATGCTTTGCTTAACAGTGGGGATGAGTTCTGAGGAGTGTGTCATGGTCAGGCAATCTCGAGACTGTGCAAACACCACGGAGTTCCTAAACCTGGATGGCAGAGCCTCCTACACACCTAGGCCATGTGGGACTAATCTGATGGGACCCCCGTTGTTGACTGAAACGTCCCGATGTAGGGCATGACTGTACTTCCCAACTCCAAGGGCACGGAAGTGTAGCCTGTGGGGCTTTGGAAAAGAACAGAGACGCTCAAGGCCTACTCTGGACCCACTGACTCAGAATCTACTGGGATAGGTCCCGCCTTTAAAGACCAGACGTAGTCCTCCTCTGCAGACATCTCATCAACGGTTTTTCACGCTGGGTTTTCCCTCATCTGAGAAAACAGGCCAAGAGATTGTGAGGATCCATAATTAGTGTTTTAAGACATTTGGCAGGACTCAGTGTTTTTCACGTTCTGTGATACTGGGATCTGCATCTCCACCGTAATGTGTTAAACCTTGAAATCTTGTCCAAAAGTCATGTCATTACCTAGAGAATCCTTCTGTGAATGCCAGGCAGATTGCCATCTTTCTGCTTCCGCCTGCTCACCTTTCCAATGGGGAGAATAACGGTAACCTACCTTTTGGAGGTGAGGATTGAATGAGACAGTTGGTGCAAAGCAGTGGGCACAGGATCTGGCACAAAGTGAAGCCTTCAAGAAATTATGATTACAGTAGTTTTGATTTCCCTCCAGTCGGAATAGAGTTTAGTTGAAGTTAGTGGCTGTGGCACAGCTGTGTCTCAGGCTGGTGTCTGCCGCCCTGAGCTAAGCCATAAAAATCCCTGGAATAACTTTTCAAAAGCCTGTTAGCCTCTTGAGCCTCCTACACGTCTTTATTTTATTTTATTTTATTTTATGTTATTTTATTTTATTTTATTTTATGTTATTTTATTGCAGTAACAGTGGATTCTAAGATGATATAGCTTTCAGATGTACGTTGTAATATATTTCGAATTCTGTGTAGATTACATGGGTGTTCACCACCCGAAAACTAATTATAGTCGGTCACCTCACATGTGAGCCTCATCGCCCCTTTGGCTCTCTCCCCTCCCCCTCCCCCTATGGTAACCAGCAATCCAATCTCCTTTGCTCTGTGTGCGTTTGTCGTTGTTTTTATCTTCTCCTTATGAGTGAGATCACACGGTGTCTGGAGTTTGACTTTCTCCCTCTGATTTATTTCGCTTCACATAATACCCTCAAGGTCCCTCCACGTTGTCGCAAATGGTCGGATCTCATCATTTCTTAGGGCCGAGTAGCATTCCATTGTGTATACATACCACATCTTCTTCATCCATTCTTCCCCTGATGGGCACCTAGGTTGCTTCCAAGTTCTGGCTGTTGTGAATAATGCTGCAGTGAACCTAGGGGTGCATGTGTCTTTCTGCATTGGTGTTTTCAAGTTCTTTGGATGAATAGCCAGCAGTGGGCTAGCTGGATCATACACATGGTAGATGTATTCTTAGTTTTCTGAGGATACTCCATACTGCTTTCCATAGTTGGCTGCACCAGTCTGCCCTCCCGCCAGCAGTGCAGGAGAGTTCCCTTCTCTCCACATCCTCTCCGACACTTGTCTCTTGTCTTGTTAATGAGAGCCATTCTGACCAGAGTAAGGTGACATCTCCTTGTAGTTGTGATTTGCATTTCTCTGATCGCTAATGATGTTGAGTCCCTTTCCATATGCCTGTTGGCCATCCGTATACCTTCTTTGGAGAAATCACTGCTCAGATCTTTTGCCCGCCTTTTTAATTGGGTTGTTGATTTCTTTTGCTGTTGAGATGTATGAGTTCTTTCTGTGTTTTGGATATTAAGCCCTTATCCGATATAGGGTTTGCAAGAATCTTCTCCCCAGTTGTTAGGTTGTGTTTTGGTTTTGTGGATGGTTTCCTTTGCGGTGCAGAGGATTTTTTTTGACTTTGATGTAGTCCCATTTGTTCACTTTGTATTTTGTTTCCATTGCCCAGTCAGACGTGGTACTTGAAAATAGGCTGCTAAGACTGATGTCAAAGAGCCTACTGCCTATGTTTTCTTGTAGAGGTTGCATGGTTTCGGGTCTGACATTCAAGTAAAAGCGGAGGGAGGAGGCTGCAGTTCCCCGAGAGCGGCGTAGCGGGGACCCTGCGTCTCTGTCAGCGCACCTTCCCGCTCCGCGAAGGTCCGAAGCGTGCGGGCGGGGCCGCAGGAGTTGTCCCAGGAGGGTGTCCCTGTCGCTGTCCGCAGTCCACCGCCGGAGGGGGGCGGGGCAACGGCCGGGCAGCGTCTGGGCGGCGGCGGGCGCGCGCGCGCGCGAGGAGAGGAGCGCGCGCTGCTGGGCCGCCGTCCTGGGAGGCGTGGGAGGCGTCGGCGAGCCGCGCCTGCCTGCCCAGAGCCGAGCCCGGCGGAGGCCGGCCGCGCTGTGCTGCTCCCTCCCGGGCCGGGCTCGTCCGCTCCCCCGGCGTCCGTGGACGCCGCTCCGTGTCCCCGCTGGGCACAGCAGCCCGGGCCCTCCTCGGCCACGGCCGCTAGCCTGAGGAGGCCCTCCTTCAGCTCCCGCTCTTCCTGCTCGCCGGACACGGACGACGGGGCGCCCGCGAAGAGGATTCCATCTGAGAGAGGTACCTGGGGGGCGTGGGCCTGGGCGCTGGTGGGAGGCGAGCGTGTCCCTGAGGAATAGGCTTGTGCGCCAAGAGGTGCCCGTCAGGTCGCGGGACAGCTGTGCGGCGCGGGGAGCGAGGGGTCTCTTCGTGCGCTTCAGGCGTTCGTGGAACGGGCGGTGTGTGCCGGGCACGGGGCCCGCCTGGGCATGCGGTGCCCGGGAGTCGGGCGCTGAAGCGCCCCCGTGGTCTTGGCTTCTCGGAAGGACAGACGCCAAGTCGATAAGGACACTGGTCTCGAGGCGTTCTGAGGAGTGCGGGTCTCCCTCTTTTCGAGGCTACGTTCCGTTGGGGTTTTCACGAAGCCTGTTGTGGCCCTGAAGCTCAGGCCGGTTCAGGGAAGTGGCCTGTCGAGGGCCACACAATATTTGTGTGCAGAGCCAGTGCTTTCCAAAGCCCTTGACTGTGCAGAAGTCTACCTGTTAGGGGTGCAGTGGGGGCTGTCCGGGAGCGTGGTGAGCACAGGTATGTGCCCCACACTTGAAAGTATGGAAGAGAAAGCGTGAGGCTGGAGGGTGCTCCGTTCGTTCCCTCCTTCCACAGAAAGTCTGGAGAGTTGACTTTGGGACAAGTCCTTCCTTTCCTCTGGTCGGTGCGTGTTCAGTGGCCTGGACACTTGGTGAGCAGGACTGACAGGGTGTTTGACGTACTGGACCTCACAGCCCGGTTGGAAAGGACAGACAGGCAGCAACCAATTGCCTAGGAGATACGTAAAGGCAATTTTGTGTTGAGTGTTGAGAACTACGGCATTTCCTGTTAGCCTTTGTGACTCAGGCAGTGATGTGGAAGCTGAGAGCAGATGCCTAAAAGACAAGGAGGACTTGTGCGGGAGAGTGTTGGGACAGGGCACGGGAGGAGTATGGCCTGTCAGAGGAGCTGAAAGAATGCCCTGGAGACTGGGGCCGCCGCGTAGGGACTGTAGGGTGGGGAAAACAAAACTTTTCGATTGAGGCTGGCGCTTTCTGTAGGTTTTTGGAGACTGAGCGTGGTGATTCAGAACGTGGCCTCTGGAGCCAGACTCTGTCACATGGGTCCTGGCTCTGCCACCTACGGGCTGTGTGAACTTGGGCAAGTTACTGTACCATTCTGTGTGTCAGTTTCCTGATCTGTAAAACGGGGATGATTATCATACGCACTCCATAGGTGAGTGTAAAGGTGAGAGGATATTTCATATCCGTAAAGTACTTAGAGCAGTGTCTGGCCTTTAGTAGGCGTTAGTAGTGGTTGATTAAAGAAATGGCTAAATGCATACCTAAGTATTCAAGGCTTGGAGGCTGTCCCTGGTGAAACGTGTGAACTTGAATGGATTACACCCAACTTTGTTTTGTTTCCTTTCCGGCTTGCAGTTGCTACTGACCGCATCTGCAGCACTGTGGAATTAGAAATAATCTGCCTCGACTTGGCTGCTCTTGGTAAAACAATCTAATGCTGTCCAAATTATCCCAGGGAAATAAAAGCCTTTTCAGTAGCATAGTAGGGTTAGGCTTATTTAATATGTATTGTTTATATTGGTTTGTTTAGTGTTTGTTGGTGACTTTGTGTTCGTTTTTTTTTTTTTTTTTTTGGCAAAGCTGCTCGGTCAAACAAGGCAGATTAGCTAGGAAATGGTTCAGACCCAGAGAAAAGTAGAGAGTCGTGTAAGCAGAGCACGCCTTTCCTTGACTCTCTGTCGAGAGCTTTTGTGATTGCAGCTGCTCTCTGCCTCAGACACGGTGCCCTCTGCGTGTGCAGTCATCTAAACAGTGCAGGGTCTGGGACCGTGGAGAATCCAAGGCAGTAGAGTCATGCTTTGCTTAACAGTGGGGATGAGTTCTGAGGAGTGTGTCATGGTCAGGCAATCTCGAGACTGCAAACACCACGGAGTTCCTAAACCTGGATGGCAGAGCCTCCTACACACCTAGGCCATGTGGGACTAATCTGATGGGACCCCCGTTGTTGACTGAAACGTCCCGATGTAGGGCATGACTGTACTTCCCAACTCCAAGGGCACGGAAGTGTAGCCTGTGGGGCTTTGGAAAAGAACAGAGACGCTCAAGGCCTACTCTGGACCCACTGACTCAGAATCTACTGGGATAGGTCCCGCCTTTAAAGACCAGACGTAGTCCTCCTCAGACATCTCATCAACGGTTTTTCACGCTGGGTTTTCCCTCATCTGAGAAAACAGGCCAAGAGATTGTGAGGATCCATAATTAGTGTTTTAAGACATTTGGCAGGACTCAGTGTTTTTCACGTTCTGTGATACTGGGATCTGCATCTCCACCGTAATGTGTTAAACCTTGAAATCTTGTCCAAAAGTCATGTCATTACCTAGAGAATCCTTCTGTGAATGCCAGGCAGATTGCCATCTTTCTGCTTCCGCCTGCTCACCTTTCCAATGGGGAGAATAACGGTAACCTACCTTTTGGAGGTGAGGATTGAATGAGACAGTTGGTGCAAAGCAGTGGGCACAGGATCTGGCACAAAGTGAAGCCTTCAAGAAATTATGATTACAGTAGTTTTGATTTCCCTCCAGTCGGAATAGAGTTTAGTTGAAGTTAGTGGCTGTGGCACAGCTGTGTCTCAGGCTGGTGTCTGCCGCCTGAGCTAAGCCATAAAAATCCCTGGAATAACTTTCAAAAGCCTGTTAGCCTCTTGAGCCTCCTACACGTCTTTATTTTATTTTATTTTATTTTATGTTATTTTATTTTATTTTATTTTATGTTATTTTATTGCAGTAACAGTGGATTCTAAGATGATATAGCTTTCAGATGTACGTTGTAATATATTCGAATTCTGTGTAGATTACATGGTGTTCACCACCCGAAAACTAATTATAGTCGGTCACCTCACATGTGAGCCTCATCGCCCCTTTGGCTCTCTCCCCTCCCCCTCCCCTATGGTAACCAGCAATCCAATCTCCTTTGCTCTGTGTGCGTTTGTCGTTGTTTTTATCTTCTCCTTATGAGTGAGATCACACGGTGTCTGGAGTTTGACTTTCTCCCTCTGATTTATTTCGCTTCACATAATACCCTCAAGGTCCCTCCACGTTGTCGCAAATGGTCGGATCTCATCATTTCTTAGGGCCGAGTAGCATTCCATTGTGTATACATACCACATCTTCTTCATCCATTCTTCCCCTGATGGGCACCTAGGTTGCTTCCAAGTTCTGGCTGTTGTGAATAATGCTGCAGTGAACCTAGGGGTGCATGTGTCTTTCTGCATTGGTGTTTTCAAGTTCTTTGGATGAATAGCCAGCAGTGGGCTAGCTGGATCATACACATGGTAGATGTATTCTTAGTTTTCTGAGGATACTCCATACTGCTTTCCATAGTTGGCTGCACCAGTCTGCCCTCCCGCCAGCAGTGCAGGAGAGTTCCCTTCTCTCCACATCCTCTCCGACACTTGTCTCTTGTCTTGTTAATGAGAGCCATTCTGACCAGAGTAAGGTGACATCTCCTTGTAGTTGTGATTTGCATTTCTCTGATCGCTAATGATGTTGAGTCCCTTTCCATATGCCTGTTGGCCATCCGTATACCTTCTTTGGAGAAATCACTGCTCAGATCTTTTGCCCGCCTTTTTAATTGGGTTGTTGATTTCTTTTGCTGTTGAGATGTATGAGTTCTTTCTGTGTTTTGGATATTAAGCCCTTATCCGATATAGGGTTTGCAAGAATCTTCTCCCCAGTTGTTAGGTTGTGTTTTGGTTTTGTGGATGGTTTCCTTTGCGGTGCAGAGGATTTTTTTTGACTTTGATGTAGTCCCATTTGTTCACTTTGTATTTTGTTTCCATTGCCCAGTCAGACGTGGTACTTGAAAATAGGCTGCTAAGACTGATGTCAAAGAGCCTACTGCCTATGTTTTCTTGTAGAGGTTGCATGGTTTCGGGTCTGACATTCAAGTAAAAGCGGAGGGAGGAGGCTGCAGTTCCCCGAGAGCGAGCGTAGCGGGGACCCTGCGTCCCTGTCAGCGCACCTTCCCGCTCCGCGAAGGTCCGAAGCGTGCGGGCGGGGCCGCAGGAGTTGTCCCAGGAGGGTGTCCCTGTCGCTGTCCGCAGTCCACCGCCGGAGGGGGCGGGGCAACGGCCGGGCAGCGTCTGGGCGGCGGCGGGCGCGCGCGCGCGCGAGGAGAGGAGCGCGCGGCTGCTGGGCCGCCGTCCTGGGAGGCGTGGGAGGCGTCGGGCGAGCCGCGCCTGCCTGCCCAGAGCCGAGCCCGGCGGAGGCCGGCCGCGCTGTGCTGCTCCCTCCCGGCCGGGCTCGTCCGTTCCCCGGCGTCCGTGGACGCCGCTCCGTGTCCCCGCTGGGCACAGCAGCCCGGGCCCTCCTCGGCCACGGCCGCTAGCCTGAGGAGGCCCTCCTTCAGCTCCCGCTCTTCCTGCTCGCCGGACACGGACGACGGTCGCCCGCGAAGACGATTCCATCTGAGAGAGGTACCTGGGGGCGTGGGCCTGGGCGCTGGTGGGAGGCGAGCGTGTCCCTGAGGAATAGGCTTGTGCGCCAAGAGGTGCCCGTCAGGTCGCGGGACAGCTGTGCGGCGCGGGGAGCGAGGGGGTCTCTTCGTGCGCTTCAGGCGTTCGTGGAACGGGCGGTGTGTGCCGGGCACGGGGCCCGCCTGGGCATGCGGTGCCCGGGAGTCGGGCGCTGAAGCGCCCCCGTGGTCTTGGCTTCTCGGAAGGACAGACGCCAAGTCGATAAGGACACTGGTCTCGAGGCGTTCTGAGGAGTGCGGGTCTCCCTCTTTTCGAGGCTACGTTCCGTTGGGGTTTCACGAAGCCTGTTGTGGCCCTGAAGCTCAGGCCGGTTCAGGGGAAGTGGCCTGTCGAGGGCCACACACATTTGTGTGCAGAGCCAGTGCTTTCCAAAGCCCTTGACTGTGCAGAAGTCTACCTGTTAGGGGTGCAGTGGGGCTGTCCGGGGAGCGTGGTGAGCACAGGTATGTGCCCCACACTTGAAAGTATGGAAGAGAAAGCGTGAGGCTGGAGGGTGCTCCGTTCGTTCCCTCCTTCCACAGAAAGTCTGGAGAGTTGACTTTGGGACAAGTCCTTCCTTTCCTCTGGTCGGTGCGTGTTCAGTGGCCTGGACACTTGGTGAGCAGGACTGACAGGGTGTTTGACGTACTGGACCTCACAGCCCGGTTGGAAAGGACAGACAGGCAGCAACCAATTGCCTAGGAGATACGTAAAGGCAATTTTGTGTTGAGTGTTGAGAACTACGGCATTTCCTGTTAGCCTTTGTGACTCAGGCAGTGATGTGGAAGCTGAGAGCAGATGCCTAAAAGACAAGGAGGACTTGTGCGGGAGAGTGTTGGGACAGGGCACGGGAGAGTATGGCCTGTCAGAGGAGCTGAAAGAATGCCCTGGAGACTGGGGCCGCCGCGTAGGGACTGTAGGGTGGGGAAAACAAAACTTTTCGATTGAGGCTGGCGCTTTCTGTAGGTTTTGGAGACTGAGCGTGGTGATTCAGAACGTGGCCTCTGGAGCCAGACTCTGTCACATGGGTCCTGGCTCTGCCACCTACGGGCTGTGTGAACTTGGGCAAGTTACTGTACCATTCTGTGTGTCAGTTTCCTGATCTGTAAAACGGGGATGATTATCATACGCACTCCATAGGTGAGTGTAAAGGTGAGAGGATATTTCATATCCGTAAAGTACTTAGAGCAGTGTCTGGCCTTTAGTAGGCGTTAGTAGTGGTTGATTAAAGAAATGGCTAAATGCATACCTAAGTATTCAAGGCTTGGAGGCTGTCCCTGGTGAAACGTGTGAACTTGAATGGATTACACCCAACTTTGTTTTGTTTCCTTTCCGGCTTGCAGTTGCTACTGACCGCATCTGCAGCACTGTGGAATTAGAAATAATCTGCCTCGACTTGGCTGCTCTTGGTAAAACAATCTAATGCTGTCCAAATTATCCCAGGGAAATAAAAGCCTTTTCAGTAGCATAGTAGGGTTAGGCTTATTTAATATGTATTGTTTATATTGGTTTGTTTAGTGTTTGTTGGTGACTTTGTGTTCGTTTTTTTTTTTTTTTTTTGGCAAAGCTGCTCGGTCAAACAAGGCAGATTAGCTAGGAAATGGTTCAGACCCAGAGAAAAGTAGAGAGTCGTGTAAGCAGAGCACGCCTTTCCTTGACTCTCTGTCGAGAGCTTTTGTGATTGCAGCTGCTCTCTGCCTCAGACACGGTGCCCTCTGCGTGTGCAGTCATCTAAACAGTGCAGGGTCTGGGACCGTGGAGAATCCAAGGCAGTAGAGTCATGCTTTGCTTAACAGTGGGGATGAGTTCTGAGGAGTGTGTCATGGTCAGGCAATCTCGAGACTGTGCAAACACCACGGAGTTCCTAAACCTGGATGGCAGAGCCTCCTACACACCTAGGCCATGTGGGACCAATCTGATGGGACCCCGTTGTTGACTGAAACGTCCCGATGTAGGGCATGACTGTACTTCCCAACTCCAAGGGCACGGAAGTGTAGCCTGTGGGGCTTTGGAAAAGAACAGAGACGCTCAAGGCCTACTCTGGACCCACTGACTCAGAATCTACTGGGATAGGTCCCGCCTTTAAAGACCAGACGTAGTCCTCCTCTGCAGACATCTCATCAACGGTTTTTCACGCTGGGTTTTCCCTCATCTGAGAAAACAGGCCAAGAGATTGTGAGGATCCATAATTAGTGTTTTAAGACATTTGGCAGGACTCAGTGTTTTTCACGTTCTGTGATACTGGGATCTGCATCTCCACCGTAATGTGTTAAACCTTGAAATCTTGTCCAAAAGTCATGTCATTACCTAGAGAATCCTTCTGTGAATGCCAGGCAGATTGCCATCTTTCTGCTTCCGCCTGCTCACCTTTCCAATGGGGAGAATAACGGTAACCTACCTTTTGGAGGTGAGGATTGAATGAGACAGTTGGTGCAAAGCAGTGGGCACAGGATCTGGCACAAAGTGAAGCCTTCAAGAAATTATGATTACAGTAGTTTTGATTTCCCTCCAGTCGGAATAGAGTTTAGTTGAAGTTAGTGGCTGTGGCACAGCTGTGTCTCAGGCTGGTGTCTGCCGCCCTGAGCTAAGCCATAAAAATCCCTGAATAACTTTTCAAAAGCCTGTTAGCCTCTTGAGCCTCCTACACGTCTTTATTTTATTTTATTTTATTTTATGTTATTTTATTTTATTTTATTTTATGTTATTTTATTGCAGTAACAGTGGATTCTAAGATGATATAGCTTTCAGATGTACGTTGTAATATATTTCGAATTCTGTGTAGATTACATGGTGTTCACCACCCGAAAACTAATTATAGTCGGTCACCTCACATGTGAGCCTCATCGCCCCTTTGGCTCTCTCCCCTCCCCCTCCCCCTATGGTAACCAGCAATCCAATCTCCTTTGCTCTGTGTGCGTTTGTCGTTGTTTTTATCTTCTCCTTATGAGTGAGATCACACGGTGTCTGGAGTTTGACTTTCTCCCTCTGATTTATTTCGCTCACATAATACCCTCAAGGTCCCTCCACGTTGTCGCAAATGGTCGGATCTCATCATTTCTTAGGGCCGAGTAGCATTCCATTGTGTATACATACCACATCTTCTTCATCCATTCTTCCCCTGATGGGCACCTAGGTTGCTTCCAAGTTCTGGCTGTTGTGAATAATGCTGCAGTGAACCTAGGGGTGCATGTGTCTTTCTGCATTGGTGTTTTCAAGTTCTTTGGATGAATAGCCAGCAGTGGGCTAGCTGGATCATACACATGGTAGATGTATTCTTAGTTTTCTGAGGATACTCCATACTGCTTTCCATAGTTGGCTGCACCAGTCTGCCCTCCCGCCAGCAGTGCAGGAGAGTTCCCTTCTCTCCACATCTCTCCGACACTTGTCTCTTGTCTTGTTAATGAGAGCCATTCTGACCAGAGTAAGGTGACATCTCCTTGTAGTTGTGATTTGCATTTCTCTGATCGCTAATGATGTTGAGTCCCTTTCCATATGCCTGTTGGCCATCCGTATACCTTCTTTGGAGAAATCACTGCTCAGATCTTTTGCCCGCCTTTTTAATTGGGTTGTTGATTTCTTTTGCTGTTGAGATGTATGAGTTCTTTCTGTGTTTTGGATATTAAGCCCTTATCCGATATAGGGTTTGCAAGAATCTTCTCCCCAGTTGTTAGGTTGTGTTTTGGTTTTGTGGATGGTTTCCTTTGCGGTGCAGAGGATTTTTTTTGACTTTGATGTAGTCCCATTTGTTCACTTTGTATTTTGTTTCCATTGCCCAGTCAGACGTGGTACTTGAAAATAGGCTGCTAAGACTGATGTCAAAGAGCCTACTGCCTATGTTTTCTTGTAGAGGTTGCATGGTTTCGGGTCTGACATTCAAGTAAAAGCGGAGGGAGGAGGCTGCAGTTCCCCGAGAGCGAGCGTAGCGGGGACCCTGCGTCCCGGTCAGCGCACCTTCCCGCTCCGCGAAGGTCCGAAGCGTGCGGGCGGGGCCGCAGAGGGGAGTTGTCCCAGGAGGGTGTCCCTGTCGCTGTCCGCAGTCCACCGCCGGAGGGGGCGGGGCAACGGCCGGGCAGCGTCTGGGCGGCGGCGGGCGCGCGCGCGCGCGAGGAGAGGAGCGCGCGGCTGCTGGGCCGCCGTCCTGGGAGGCGTGGAGGCGTCGGCGAGCCGCGCCTGCCTGCCCAGAGCCGAGCCCGGCGGAGGCCGGCCGCGCTGTGCTGCTCCCTCCCGGGCCGGGCTCGTCCGTTCCCGGCGTCCGTGGACGCCGCTCCGTGTCCCCGCTGGGCACAGCAGCCCGGGCCCTCCTCGGCCACGGCCGCTAGCCTGAGAGGCCCTCCTTCAGCTCCCGCTCTTCCTGCTCGCCGGACACGGACGACGGGGTCGCCCGCGAAGACGATTCCATCTGAGAGAGGTACCTGGGGGCGTGGGCCTGGGCGCTGGTGGGAGGCGAGCGTGTCCCTGAGGAATAGGCTTGTGCGCCAAGAGGTGCCCGTCAGGTCGCGGGACAGCTGTGCGGCGCGGGGAGCGAGGGGTCTCTTCGTGCGCTTCAGGCGTTCGTGGAACGGGCGGTGTGTGCCGGGCACGGGGCCCGCCTGGGCATGCGGTGCCCGGGAGTCGGGCGCTGAAGCGCCCCGTGGTCTTGGCTTCTCGGAAGGACAGACGCCAAGTCGATAAGGACACTGGTCTCGAGGCGTTCTGAGGAGTGCGGGTCTCCCTCTTTTCGAGGCTACGTTCCGTTGGGGTTTTCACGAAGCCTGTTGTGGCCCTGAAGCTCAGGCCGGTTCAGGGGAAGTGGCCTGTCGAGGGCCACACAATATTTGTGTGCAGAGCCAGTGCTTTCCAAAGCCCTTGACTGTGCAGAAGTCTACCTGTTAGGGGTGCAGTGGGGGCTGTCCGGGGAGCGTGGTGAGCACGGGTATGTGCCCCACACTTGAAAGTATGGAAGAGAAAGCGTGAGGCTGGAGGGTGCTCGTTCCCTCCTTCCACAGAAAGTCTGGAGAGTTGACTTTGGGACAAGTCCTTCCTTTCCTCTGGTCGGTGCGTGTTCAGTGGCCTGGACACTTGGTGAGCAGGACTGACAGGGTGTTTGACGTACTGGACCTCACAGCCCGGTTGGAAAGGACAGACAGGCAGCAACCAATTGCCTAGGAGATACGTAAAGGCAATTTTGTGTTGAGTGTTGAGAACTACGGCATTTCCTGTTAGCCTTTGTGACTCAGGCAGTGATGTGGAAGCTGAGAGCAGATGCCTAAAAGACAAGGAGGACTTGTGCGGGAGAGTGTTGGGACAGGGCACGGGAGGAGTATGGCCTGTCAGAGGAGCTGAAAGAATGCCCTGGAGACTGGGGCCGCCGCGTAGGGACTGTAGGGTGGGGAAAACAAAACTTTTCGATTGAGGCTGGCGCTTTCTGTAGGTTTTTGGAGACTGAGCGTGGTGATTCAGAACGTGGCCTCTGGAGCCAGACTCTGTCACATGGGTCCTGGCTCTGCCACCTACGGGCTGTGTGAACTTGGGCAAGTTACTGTACCATTCTGTGTGTCAGTTTCCTGATCTGTAAAACGGGGATGATTATCATACGCACTCCATAGGTGAGTGTAAAGGTGAGAGGATATTTCATATCCGTAAAGTACTTAGAGCAGTGTCTGGCCTTTAGTAGGCGTTAGTAGTGGTTGATTAAAGAAATGGCTAAATGCATACCTAAGTATTCAAGGCTTGGAGGCTGTCCCTGGTGAAACGTGTGAACTTGAATGGATTACACCCAACTTTGTTTTGTTTCCTTTCCGGCTTGCAGTTGCTACTGACCGCATCTGCAGCACTGTGGAATTAGAAATAATCTGCCTCGACTTGGCTGCTCTTGGTAAAACAATCTAATGCTGTCCAAATTATCCCAGGGAAATAAAAGCCTTTTCAGTAGCATAGTAGGGTTAGGCTTATTTAATATGTATTGTTTATATTGGTTTGTTTAGTGTTTGTTGGTGACTTTGTGTTCGTTTTTTTTTTTTTTTTTTTTTTTTGGCAAAGCTGCTCGGTCAAACAAGGCAGATTAGCTAGGAAATGGTTCAGACCCAGAGAAAAGTAGAGAGTCGTGTAAGCAGAGCACGCCTTTCCTTGACTCTCTGTCGAGAGCTTTTGTGATTGCAGCTGCTCTCTGCCTCAGACACGGTGCCCTCTGCGTGTGCAGTCATCTAAACAGTGCAGGGTCTGGGACCGTGGAGAATCCAAGGCAGTAGAGTCATGCTTTGCTTAACAGTGGGGATGAGTTCTGAGGAGTGTGTCATGGTCAGGCAATCTCGAGACTGTGCAAACACCACGGAGTTCCTAAACCTGGATGGCAGAGCCTCCTACACACCTAGGCCATGTGGGACTAATCTGATGGGACCCCCGTTGTTGACTGAAACGTCCCGATGTAGGGCATGACTGTACTTCCCAACTCCAAGGGCACGGAAGTGTAGCCTGTGGGGCTTTGGAAAAGAACAGAGACGCTCAAGGCCTACTCTGGACCCACTGACTCAGAATCTACTGGGATAGGTCCCGCCTTTAAAGACCAGACGTAGTCCTCCTCTGCAGACATCTCATCAACGGTTTTTCACGCTGGGTTTTCCCTCATCTGAGAAAACAGGCCAAGAGATTGTGAGGATCCATAATTAGTGTTTTAAGACATTTGGCAGGACTCAGTGTTTTTCACGTTCTGTGATACTGGGATCTGCATCTCCACCGTAATGTGTTAAACCTTGAAATCTTGTCCAAAAGTCATGTCATTACCTAGAGAATCCTTCTGTGAATGCCAGGCAGATTGCCATCTTTCTGCTTCCGCCTGCTCGCCTTTCCAATGGGGAGAATAACGGTAACCTACCTTTTGGAGGTGAGGATTGAATGAGACAGTTGGTGCAAAGCAGTGGGCACAGGATCTGGCACAAAGTGAAGCCTTCAAGAAATTATGATTACAGTAGTTTTATTTCCTCCAGTCGGAATAGAGTTTAGTTGAAGTTAGTGGCTGTGGCACAGCTGTGTCTCAGGCTGGTGTCTGCCGCCCTGAGCTAAGCCATAAAATCCCTGGAATAACTTTTCAAAAGCCTGTTAGCCTCTTGAGCCTCCTACACGTCTTTATTTTATTTTATTTTATTTTATGTTATTTTATTTTATTTTATTTTATGTTATTTTATTGCAGTAACAGTGGATTCTAAGATGATATAGCTTTCAGATGTACGTTGTAATATATTTCGAATTCTGTGTAGATTACATGGTGTTCACCACCCGAAAACTAATTATAGTCGGTCACCTCACATGTGAGCCTCATCGCCCCTTTGGCTCTCTCCCCTCCCCCTCCCCCTATGGTAACCAGCAATCCAATCTCCTTTGCTCTGTGTGCGTTTGTCGTTGTTTTTATCTTCTCCTTATGAGTGAGATCACACGGTGTCTGAGTTTGACTTTCTCCCTCTGATTTATTTCGCTTCACATAATACCCTCAAGGTCCCTCCACGTTGTCGCAAATGGTCGGATCTCATCATTTCTTAGGGCCGAGTAGCATTCCATTGTGTATACATACCACATCTTCTTCATCCATTCTTCCCCTGATGGGCACCTAGGTTGCTTCCAAGTTCTGGCTGTTGTGAATAATGCTGCAGTGAACCTAGGGGTGCATGTGTCTTTCTGCATTGGTGTTTTCAAGTTCTTTGGATGAATAGCCAGCAGTGGGCTAGCTGGATCATACACATGGTAGATGTATTCTTAGTTTTCTGAGGATACTCCATACTGCTTTCCATAGTTGGCTGCACCAGTCTGCCCTCCCGCCAGCAGTGCAGGAGAGTTCCCTTCTCTCCACATCCTCTCCGACACTTGTCTCTTGTCTTGTTAATGAGAGCCATTCTGACCAGAGTAAGGTGACATCTCCTTGTAGTTGTGATTTGCATTTCTCTGATCGCTAATGATGTTGAGTCCCTTTCCATATGCCTGTTGGCCATCCGTATACCTTCTTTGGAGAAATCACTGCTCAGATCTTTTGCCCGCCTTTTTAATTGGGTTGTTGATTTCTTTTGCTGTTGAGATGTATGAGTTCTTTCTGTGTTTTGGATATTAAGCCCTTATCCGATATAGGGTTTGCAAGAATCTTCTCCCCAGTTGTTAGGTTGTGTTTTGGTTTTGTGGATGGTTTCCTTTGCGGTGCAGAGGATTTTTTTTGACTTTGATGTAGTCCCATTTGTTCACTTTGTATTTTGTTTCCATTGCCCAGTCAGACGTGGTACTTGAAAATAGGCTGCTAAGACTGATGTCAAAGAGCCTACTGCCTATGTTTCTTGTAGAGGTTGCATGGTTTCGGGTCTGACATTCAAGTAAAAGCGGAGGGAGGCTGCAGTTCCCCGAGAGCGGCGTAGCGGGGACCCTGCGTCCCTGTCAGCGCACCTCTCGCTCCGCGAAGGTCCGAAGCGTGCGGGCGGGGCCGCAGGAGTTGTCCCAGGAGGGTGTCCCTGTCGCTGTCCGCAGTCCACCGCCGGAGGGGGCGGGGCAACGGCCGGGCAGCGTCTGGGCGGCGGCGGGCGCGCGCGCGCGCGAGGAGAGGAGCCGCGCGGCGGCTGGGCCGCCGTCCTGGGAGGCGTGGGAGGCCGGCGAGCCGCGCCTGCCTGCCCAGAGCCGAGCCCGGCGGAGGCCGGCCGCGCTGTGCTGCTCCCTCCCGGGCCGGGCTCGTCCGTTCCCCCGGCGTCCGTGGACGCCGCTCCGTGTCCCCGCTGGGCACAGCAGCCCGGGCCCTCCCGGCCACGGCCGCTAGCCTGAGGAGGCCCTCCTTCAGCTCCCGCTCTTCCTGCTCGCCGGACACGGACGACGGGGTCGCCCGCGAAGACGATTCCATCTGAGAGGTACCTGGGGGGCGTGGGCCTGGGCGCTGGTGGGAGGCGAGCGTGTCCCTGAGGAATAGGGCTTGTGCGCCAAGAGGTGCCCGTCAGGTCGCGGGACAGCTGTGCGGCGCGGGGAGCGAGGGGGTCTCTTCGTGCGCTTCAGGCGTTCGTGGAACGGGCGGTGTGTGCCGGGCACGGGGCCCGCCTGGGCATGCGGTGCCCGGGAGTCGGGCGCTGAAGCGCCCCGTGGTCTTGGCTTCTCGGAAGGACAGACGCCAAGTCGATAAGGACACTGGTCTCGAGGCGTTCTGAGAGTGCGGTCTCCTCTTCGAGGCTACGTTCCGTGGGGGTTTTCACGAAGCCTGTTGTGGCCCTGAAGCTCAGGCCGGTTCAGGGAAGTGGCCTGTCGAGGGCCACACAATATTTGTGTGCAGAGCCAGTGCTTTCCAAAGCCCTTGACTGTGCAGAAGTCTACCTGTTAGGTGCAGTGGGGGCTGTCCGGGGAGCGTGGTGAGCACGGGTATGTGCCCCACACTTGAAAGTATGGAAGAGAAAGCGTGAGGCTGGAGGGTGCTCCGTTCGTCCCTCCTTCCACAGAAAGTCTGGAGAGTTGACTTTGGGACAAGTCCTTCCTTTCCTCTCGGTGCGTGTTCAGTGGCCTGGACACTTGGTGAGCAGGACTGACAGGGTGTTTGACGTACTGGACCTCACAGCCCGGTTGGAAAGGACAGACAGGCAGCAACCAATTGCCTAGGAGATACGTAAAGGCAATTTTGTGTTGAGTGTTGAGAACTACGGCATTTCCTGTTAGCCTTTGTGACTCAGGCAGTGATGTGGAAGCTGAGAGCAGATGCCTAAAAGACAAGGAGGACTTGTGCGGGAGAGTGTTGGGACAGGGCACGGGAGGAGTATGGCCTGTCAGAGGAGCTGAAAGAATGCCCTGGAGACTGGGGCCGCCGCGTAGGGACTGTAGGGTGGGGAAAACAAAACTTTTCGATTGAGGCTGGCGCTTTCTGTAGGTTTTTGGAGACTGAGCGTGGTGATTCAGAACGTGGCCTCTGGAGCCAGACTCTGTCACATGGGTCCTGGCTCTGCCACCTACGGGCTGTGTGAACTTGGGCAAGTTACTGTACCATTCTGTGTGTCAGTTTCCTGATCTGTAAAACGGGGATGATTATCATACGCACTCCATAGGTGAGTGTAAAGGTGAGAGGATATTTCATATCCGTAAAGTACTTAGAGCAGTGTCTGGCCTTTAGTAGGCGTTAGTAGTGGTTGATTAAAGAAATGGCTAAATGCATACCTAAGTATTCAAGGCTTGGAGGCTGTCCCTGGTGAAACGTGTGAACTTGAATGGATTACACCCAACTTTGTTTTGTTTCCTTTCCGGCTTGCAGTTGCTACTGACCGCATCTGCAGCACTGTGGAATTAGAAATAATCTGCCTCGACTTGGCTGCTCTTGGTAAAACAATCTAATGCTGTCCAAATTATCCCAGGGAAATAAAAGCCTTTTCAGTAGCATAGTAGGGTTAGGCTTATTTAATATGTATTGTTTATATTGGTTTGTTTAGTGTTTGTTGGTGACTTTGTGTTCGTTTTTTTTTTTTTTTTTTTTGGCAAAGCTGCTCGGTCAAACAAGGCAGATTAGCTAGGAAATGGTTCAGACCCAGAGAAAAGTAGAGAGTCGTGTAAGCAGAGCACGCCTTTCCTTGACTCTCTGTCGAGAGCTTTGTGATTGCAGCTGCTCTCTGCCTCAGACACGGTGCCCTCTGCGTGTGCAGTCATCTAAACAGTGTAGGGTCTGGGACCGTGGAGAATCCAGGCAGTAGAGTCATGCTTTGCTTAACAGTGGGGATGAGTTCTGAGGAGTGTCATGGTCACAATCTCGAGACTGTGCAAACACCACGGAGTTCCTAAACCTGGATGGCAGAGCCTCCTACACACCTAGGCCATGTGGGACTAATCTGATGGGACCCCGTTGTTGACTGAAACGTCCCGATGTAGGGCATGACTGTACTTCCCAACTCCAAGGGCACGGAAGTGTAGCCTGTGGGGTTGGAAAAGAACAGAGACGCTCAAGGCCTACTCTGGACCCACTGACTCAGAATCTACTGGGATAGGTCCCGCCTTTAAAGACCAGACGTAGTCCTCCTCTGCAGACATCTCATCAACGGTTTTTCACGCTGGGTTTTCCTCATCTGAGAAAAACAGGCCAAGAGATTGTGAGGATCCATAATTAGTGTTTTAAGACATTTGGCAGGACTCAGTGTTTTTCACGTTCTGTGATACTGGGATCTGCATCTCCACCGTAATGTGTTAAACCTTGAAATCTTGTCCAAAAGTCATGTCATTACCTAGAGAATCCTTCTGTGAATGCCAGGCAGATTGCCATCTTTCTGCTTCCGCCTGCTCGCCTTTCCAATGGGGGAGAATAACGGTAACCTACCTTTTGGAGGTGAGGATTGAATGAGACAGTTGGTGCAAAGCAGTGGGCACAGGATCTGGCACAAAGTGAAGCCTTCAAGAAATTATGATTACAGTAGTTTTGATTTCCCTCCAGTCGGAATAGAGTTTAGTTGAAGTTAGTGGCTGTGGCACAGCTGTGTCTCAGGCTGGTGTCTGCCGCCCTGAGCTAAGCCATAAAAATCCCTGGAATAACTTTTCAAAAGCCTGTTAGCCTCTTGAGCCTCCTACACGTCTTTATTTTATTTTATTTTATTTTATGTTATTTTATTTTATTTTATTTTATGTTATTTTATTGCAGTAACAGTGGATTCTAAGATGATATAGCTTTCAGATGTACGTTGTAATATATTTCGAATTCTGTGTAGATTACATGGTGTTCACCACCCGAAAACTAATTATAGTCGGTCACCTCACATGTGAGCCTCATCGCCCCTTTGGCTCTCTCCCCTCCCCTCCCCCTATGGTAACCAGCAATCCAATCTCCTTTGCTCTGTGTGCGTTTGTCGTTGTTTTTATCTTCTCCTTATGAGTGAGATCACACGGTGTCTGGAGTTTGACTTTCTCCTCTGATTTATTTCGCTTCACATAATACCCTCAAGGTCCCTCCACGTTGTCGCAAATGGTCGGATCTCATCATTTCTTAGGGCCGAGTAGCATTCCATTGTGTATACATACCACATCTTCTTCATCCATTCTTCCCCTGATGGGCACCTAGGTTGCTTCCAAGTTCTGGCTGTTGTGAATAATGCTGCAGTGAACCTAGGGGTGCATGTGTCTTTCTGCATTGGTGTTTTCAAGTTCTTTGGATGAATAGCCAGCAGTGGGCTAGCTGGATCATACACATGGTAGATGTATTCTTAGTTTTCTGAGGATACTCCATACTGCTTTCCATAGTTGGCTGCACCAGTCTGCCCTCCCGCCAGCAGTGCAGGAGAGTTCCCCTTCTCTCCACATCCTCTCCGACACTTGTCTCTTGTCTTGTTAATGAGAGCCATTCTGACCAGAGTAAGGTGACATCTCCTTGTAGTTGTGATTTGCATTTCTCTGATCGCTAATGATGTTGAGTCCCTTTCCATATGCCTGTTGGCCATCCGTATACCTTCTTTGGAGAAATCACTGCTCAGATCTTTTGCCCGCCTTTTTAATTGGGTTGTTGATTTCTTTTGCTGTTGAGATGTATGAGTTCTTTCTGTGTTTTGGATATTAAGCCCTTATCCGATATAGGGTTTGCAAGAATCTTCTCCCCAGTTGTTAGGTTGTGTTTTGGTTTTGTGGATGGTTTCCTTTGCGGTGCAGAGGATTTTTTTGACTTTGATGTAGTCCCATTTGTTCACTTTGTATTTTGTTTCCATTGCCCAGTCAGACGTGTACTTGAAAATAGGCTGCTAAGACTGATGTCAAAGAGCCTACTGCCTATGTTTTCTTGTAGAGGTTGCATGGTTTCGGGTCTGACATTCAAGTAAAAGCGGAGGGAGGAGGCTGCAGTTCCCCGAGAGCGAGCGTAGCGGGGACCCTGCGTCCCTGTCAGCGCACCCCGCTCCGCGAAGGTCCGAAGCGTGCGGGCGGGGCCGCAGGAGTTGTCCCAGGAGGGTGTCCCTGTCGCTGTCCGCAGTCCACCGCCGGAGGGGGCGGGGCAACGGCCGGGCAAGGGGCGGCGGCGGCGCGCGCGCGCGCGAGGAGAGGAGCGCGCGGCTGCTGGGCCGCCGTCCTGGGAGGCGTGGGAGGCGTCGCCGCGCCTGCCTGCCCAGAGCCGAGCCCGGCGGAGGCCGGCCGCGCTGTGCTGCTCCCTCCCGGGCCGGGCTCGTCCGTTCCCCCGGCGTCCGTGGACGCCGCTCCGTGTCCCCGCTGGGCACAGCAGCCCGGGGCCCTCCTCGGCCACGGCCGCTAGCCTGAGGAGGCCCTCCTTCAGCTCCCGCTCTTCCTGCTCGCCGGACACGGACGACGGGGTCGCCCGCGAAGACGATTCCATCTGAGAGAGGTACCTGGGGGGTGGGCCTGGGCGCTGGTGGGAGGCGAGCGTGTCCCTGAGGAATAGGCTTGTGCGCCAAGAGGTGCCCGTCAGGTCGCGGGACAGCTGTGCGCGGGGAGCGAGGGGGTCTCTTCGTGCGCTTCAGGCGTTCGTGGAACGGGCGGTGTGTGCCGGGCACGGGGCCCGCCTGGGCATGCGGTGCCCGGAGTCGGGCGCTGAAGCGCCCCGTGGTCTTGGCTTCTCGGAAGGACAGACGCCAAGTCGATAAGGACACTGGTCTCGAGGCGTTCTGAGGAGTGCGGGTCTCCCCTTTTCGAGGCTACGTTCCGTTGGGGTTTTCACGAAGCCTGTTGTGGCCCTGAAGCTCAGGCCGGTTCAGGGGAAGTGGCCTGTCGAGGGCCACACAATATTTGTGTGCAGAGCCAGTGCTTTCCAAAGCCCTTGACTGTGCAGAAGTCTACCTGTTAGGGGTGCAGTGGGGGCTGTCCGGGGGAGCGTGGTGAGCACAGGTATGTGCCCCACACTTGAAAGTATGGAAGAGAAAGCGTGTGAGGCTGGAGGGTGCTCCGTTCGTTCCCTCCTTCCACAGAAAGTCTGGAGAGTTGACTTTGGGACAAGTCCTTCCTTCTCTGGTCGGTGCGTGTTCAGTGGCCTGGACACTTGGTGAGCAGGACTGACAGGGTGTTTGACGTACTGGACCTCACAGCCCGGTTGGAAAGGACAGACAGGCAGCAAC
Organism: Equus caballus; assembly: GCF_041296265.1. NCBI lineage: Eukaryota > Metazoa > Chordata > Mammalia > Perissodactyla > Equidae > Equus > Equus caballus. The sequence goes on along the minus strand of NW_027222389.1, from coordinate 11,776 downwards.
CAATTGCCTAGAGATACGTAAAGGCAATTTTGTGTTGAGTGTTGAGAACTACGGCATTTCCCTGGCCTTTGTGACTCAGGCAGTGATGTGGAAGCTGAGAGCAGATGCCTAAAAGACAAGGAGGACTTGTGCGGGAGAGTGTTGGGACAGGGCACGGGAGGAGTATGGCCTGTCAGAGGAGCTGAAAGAATGCCCTGGAGACTGGGGCCGCCGCGTAGGGACTGTAGGGTGGGGAAAACAAAACTTTTCGATTGAGGCTGGCGCTTTCTGTAGGTTTTGGAGACTGAGCGTGGTGATTCAGAACGTGGCCTCTGGAGCCAGACTCTGTCACATGGGTCCTGGCTCTGCCACCTACGGGCTGTGTGAACTTGGGCAAGTTACTGTACCATTCTGTGTGTCAGTTTCCTGATCTGTAAAACGGGGATGATTATCATACGCACTCCATAGGTGAGTGTAAAGGTGAGAGGATATTTCATATCCGTAAAGTACTTAGAGCAGTGTCTGGCCTTTAGTAGGCGTTAGTAGTGGTTGATTAAAGAAATGGCTAAATGCATACCTAAGTATTCAAGGCTTGGAGGCTGTCCCTGGTGAAACGTGTGAACTTGAATGGATTACACCCAACTTTGTTTTGTTTCCTTTCCGGCTTGCAGTTGCTACTGACCGCATCTGCAGCACTGTGGAATTAGAAATAATCTGCCTCGACTTGGCTGCTCTTGGTAAAACAATCTAATGCTGTCCAAATTATCCCAGGGAAATAAAAGCCTTTTCAGTAGCATAGTAGGGTTAGGCTTATTTAATATGTATTGTTTATATTGGTTTGTTTAGTGTTTGTTGGTGACTTTGTGTTCGTTTTTTTTTTTTTTTTTTTTTGGCAAAGCTGCTCGGTCAAACAAGGCAGATTAGCTAGGAAATGGTTCAGACCCAGAGAAAAGTAGAGAGTCGTGTAAGCAGAGCACGCCTTTCCTTGACTTCCTCTGTCGAGAGCTTTTGTGATTGCAGCTGCTCTCTGCCTCAGACACGGTGCCCTCTGCGTGTGCAGTCATCTAAACAGTGCAGGGTCTGGGACCGTGGAGAATCCAAGGCAGTAGAGTCATGCTTTGCTTAACAGTGGGGATGAGTTCTGAGGAGTGTGTCATGGTCAGGCAATCTCGAGACTGTGCAAACACCACGGAGTTCCTAAACCTGGATGGCAGAGCCTCTACACACCTAGGCCATGGGACTAATCTGATGGGACCCCCGTTGTTGACTGAAACGTCCCGATGTAGGGCATGACTGTACTTCCCAACTCCAAGGGCACGGAAGTGTAGCCTGTGGGGCTTTGGAAAAGAACAGAGACGCTCAAGGCCTACTCTGGACCCACTGACTCAGAATCTACTGGGATAGGTCCCGCCTTTAAAGACCAGACGTAGTCCTCTCTCAGACATCTCATCAACGGTTTTTCACGCTGGGTTTTCCCTCATCTGAGAAAACAGGCCAAGAGATTGTGAGGATCCATAATTAGTGTTTTAAGACATTTGGCAGGACTCAGTGTTTTTCACGTTCTGTGATACTGGGATCTGCATCTCCACCGTAATGTGTTAAACCTTGAAATCTTGTCCAAAAGTCATGTCATTACCTAGAGAATCCTTCTGTGAATTGCCAGGCAGATTGCCATCTTTCTGCTTCCGCCTGCTCGCCTTTCCAATGGGGAGAATAACGGTAACCTACCTTTTGGAGGTGAGGATTGAATGAGACAGTTGGTGCAAAGCAGTGGGCACAGGATCTGGCACAAAGTGAAGCCTTCAAGAAATTATGATTACAGTAGTTTTGATTTCCCTCCAGTCGGAATAGAGTTTAGTTGAAGTTAGTGGCTGTGGCACAGCTGTGTCTCAGGCTGGTGTCTGCCGCCCTGAGCTAAGCCATAAAAATCCCTGGAATAACTTTTCAAAAGCCTGTTAGCCTCTTGAGCCTCCTACACGTCTTTATTTTATTTTATTTTATTTTATTTTATTTTATTTTATTTTATTTTATGTTATTTTATTGCAGTAACAGTGGATTCTAAGATGATATAGCTTTCAGATGTACGTTGTAATATATTTCGAATTCTGTGTAGATTACATGGTGTTCACCACCCGAAAACTAATTATAGTCGGTCACCTCACATGTGAGCCTCTATCGCCCCTTTGGCTCTCTCCCCTCCCCCTCCCCCTATGGTAACCAGCAATCCAATCTCCTTTGCTCTGTGTGCGTTTGTCGTTGTTTTTATCTTCTCCTTATGAGTGAGATCACACGGTGTCTGGAGTTTGACTTTCTCCCTCTGATTTATTTCGCTTCACATAATACCCTCAAGGTCCCTCCACGTTGTCGCAAATGGTCGGATCTCATCATTTCTTAGGCCGAGTAGCATTCCATTGTGTATACATACCACATCTTCTTCATCCATTCTTCCCCTGATGGGCACCTAGGTTGCTTCCAAGTTCTGGCTGTTGTGAATAATGCTGCAGTGAACCTAGGGGTGCATGTGTCTTTCTGCATTGGTGTTTTCAAGTTCTTTGGATGAATAGCCAGCAGTGGGCTAGCTGGATCATACACATGGTAGATGTATTCTAGTTTTCTGAGGATACTCCATACTGCTTTCCATAGTTGGCTGCACCAGTCTGCCCTCCCGCCAGCAGTGCAGGAGAGTTCCCTTCTCTCCACATCCTCTCCGACACTTGTCTCTTGTCTTGTTAATGAGAGCCATTCTGACCAGAGTAAGGTGACATCTCCTTGTAGTTGTGATTTGCATTTCTCTGATCGCTAATGATGTTGAGTCCCTTTCCATATGCCTGTTGGCCATCCGTATACCTTCTTTGGAGAAATCACTGCTCAGATCTTTGCCCGCCTTTTAATTGGGTTGTTGATTTCTTTTGCTGTTGAGATGTATGAGTTCTTTCTGTGTTTTGGATATTAAGCCCTTATCCGATATAGGGTTTGCAAGAATCTTCTCCCCAGTTGTTAGGTTGTGTTTTGGTTTTGTGGATGGTTTCCTTTGCGGTGCAGAGGATTTTTTGACTTTGATGTAGTCCCATTTGTTCACTTTGTATTTTGTTTCCATTGCCCAGTCAGACGTGGTACTTGAAAATAGGCTGCTAAGACTGATGTCAAAGAGCCTACTGCCTATGTTTTCTTGTAGAGGTTGCATGGTTTCGGGTCTGACATTCAAGTAAAAGCGGAGGGAGGAGGCTGCAGTTCCCCGAGCGAGCGAGCGGGGACCCTGCGTCCCTGTCAGCGCACCTTCCCGCTCCGCGAAGGTCCGAAGCGTGCGGGCGGGGCCGCAGGAGTTGTCCCAGGAGGGTGTCCCTGTCGCTGTCCGCAGTCCACCGCCGGAGGGGGCGGGGCAACGGCCGGGCAGCGTCTGGGCGGCGGCGGCGGCGCGCGCGCGCGAGGAGGAGGAGCGCGCGGCTGCTGGGCCGCCGTCCTGGGAGGCGTGGGAGGCGTCGGCGAGCCGCGCCTGCCTGCCCAGAGCCGAGCCCGGCGGAGGCCGGCCGCGCTGTGCTGCTCCCTCCCGGGCCGGGCTCGTCCGTTCCCCGGCGTCCGTGGACGCCGCTCCGTGTCCCCGCTGGGCACAGCAGCCCGGGCCCTCCTCGGCCACGGCCGCTAGCCTGAGGAGGCCCTCCTTCAGCTCCCGCTCTTCCTGCTCGCCGGACACGGACGACGGGGTCGCCCGCGAAGACGATTCCATCTGAGAGAGGTACCTGGGGGGCGTGGGCCTGGGCGCTGGTGGGAGGCGAGCGTGTCCCTGAGGAATAGGCTTGTGCGCCAAGAGGTGCCCGTCAGGTCGCGGGACAGCTGTGCGGCGCGGGGAGCGAGGGGGTCTCTTCGTGCGCTTCAGGCGTTCGTGGAACGGGCGGTGTGTGCCGGGCACGGGGCCCGCCTGGGCATGCGGTGCTCCGGGAGTCGGGCGCTGAAGCGCCCCGTGGTCTTGGCTTTCGGAAGGACAGACGCAAGTCGATAAGGACACTGGTCTCGAGGCGTTCTGAGGAGTGCGGGTCTCCCTTCTTCGAGGCTACGTTCCGTTGGGGTTTTCACGAAGCCTGTTGTGGCCCTGAAGCTCAGGCCGGTTCAGGGGAAGTGGCCTGTCGAGGGCCACACAATATTTGTGTGCAGAGCCAGTGCTTTCCAAAGCCCTTGACTGTGCAGAAGTCTACCTGTTAGGGGTGCAGTGGGGCTGTCCGGGAGCGTGGTGAGCACAGGTATGTGCCCCACACTTGAAAGTATGGAAGAGAAAGCGTGAGGCTGGAGGGTGCTCCGTTCGTTCTCCTTCCACAGAAAGTCTGGAGAGTTGACTTTGGGACAAGTCCTTCCTTTCCTCTGGTCGGTGCGTGTTCAGTGGCCTGGACACTTGGTGAGCAGGACTGACAGGGTGTTTGACGTACTGGACCTCACAGCCCGGTTGGAAAGGACAGACAGGCAGCAACCAATTGCCTAGGAGATACGTAAAGGCAATTTTGTGTTGAGTGTTGAGAACTACGGCATTTCCTGTTAGCCTTTGTGACTCAGGCAGTGATGTGGAAGCTGAGAGCAGATGCCTAAAAGACAAGGAGGACTTGTGCGGGAGAGTGTTGGGACAGGGCACGGGAGGAGTATGGCCTGTCAGAGGAGCTGAAAGAATGCCCTGGAGACTGGGGCCGCCGCGTAGGGACTGTAGGGGTGGGGAAAACAAAACTTTTCGATTGAGGCTGGCGCTTTCTGTAGGTTTTTGGAGACTGAGCGTGGTGATTCAGAACGTGGCCTCTGGAGCCAGACTCTGTCACATGGGTCCTGGCTCTGCCACCTACGGGCTGTGTGAACTTGGGCAAGTTACTGTACCATTCTGTGTGTCAGTTTCCTGATCTGTAAAACGGGGATGATTATCATACGCACTCCATAGGTGAGTGTAAAGGTGAGAGGATATTTCATATCCGTAAAGTACTTAGAGCAGTGTCTGGCCTTTAGTAGGCGTTAGTAGTGGTTGATTAAAGAAATGGCTAAATGCATACCTAAGTATTCAAGGCTTGGAGGCTGTCCCTGGTGAAACGTGTGAACTTGAATGGATTACACCCAACTTTGTTTTGTTTCCTTTCCGGCTTGCAGTTGCTACTGACCGCATCTGCAGCACTGTGGAATTAGAAATAATCTGCCTCGACTTGGCTGCTCTTGGTAAAACAATCTAATGCTGTCCAAATTATCCCAGGGAAATAAAAGCCTTTTCAGTAGCATAGTAGGGTTAGGCTTATTTAATATGTATTGTTTATATTGGTTTGTTTAGTGTTTGTTGGTGACTTTGTGTTCGTTTTTTTTTTTTTTTTTTTTGGCAAAGCTGCTCGGTCAAACAAGGCAGATTAGCTAGGAAATGGTTCAGACCCAGAGAAAAGTAGAGAGTCGTGTAAGCAGAGCACGCTTTCCTTGACTCTCTGTCGAGAGCTTTTGTGATTGCAGCTGCTCTCTGCCTCAGACACGGTGCCCTCTGCGTGTGCAGTCATCTAAACAGTGCAGGGTCTGGGACCGTGGAGAATCCAAGGCAGTAGAGTCATGCTTTGCTTAACAGTGGGGATGAGTTCTGAGGAGTGTGTCATGGTCAGGCAATCTCGAGACTGTGCAAACACCACGGAGTTCCTAAACCTGGATGGCAGAGCCTCCTACACACCTAGGCCATGTGGGACTAATCTGATGGGACCCCCGTTGTTGACTGAAACGTCCCGATGTAGGGCATGACTGTACTTCCCAACTCCAAGGGCACGGAAGTGTAGCCTGTGGGGCTTTGGAAAAGAACAGAGACGCTCAAGGCCTACTCTGGACCCACTGACTCAGAATCTACTGGGATAGGTCCCGCCTTTAAAGACCAGACGTAGTCCTCCTCTGCAGACATCTCATCAACGGTTTTTCACGCTGGGTTTTCCCTCATCTGAGAAAACAGGCCAAGAGATTGTGAGGATCCATAATTAGTGTTTTAAGACATTTGGCAGGACTCAGTGTTTTTCACGTTCTGTGATACTGGGATCTGCATCTCCACCGTAATGTGTTAAACCTTGAAATCTTGTCCAAAAGTCATGTCATTACCTAGAGAATCCTTCTGTGAATGCCAGGCAGATTGCCATCTTTCTGCTTCCGCCTGCTCACCTTTCCAATGGGGAGAATAACGGTAACCTACCTTTTGGAGGTGAGGATTGAATGAGACAGTTGGTGCAAAGCAGTGGGCACAGGATCTGGCACAAAGTGAAGCCTTCAAGAAATTATGATTACAGTAGTTTTGATTTCCCTCCAGTCGGAATAGAGTTTAGTTGAAGTTAGTGGCTGTGGCACAGCTGTGTCTCAGGCTGGTGTCTGCCGCCCTGAGCTAAGCCATAAAAATCCCTGGAATAACTTTTCAAAGCCTGTTAGCCTCTGAGCCTCCTACACGTCTTTATTTTATTTTATTTTATTTTATTTTATTTTATTTTATTTTATTTTATGTTATTTTATTGCAGTAACAGTGGATTCTAAGATGATATAGCTTTCAGATGTACGTTGTAATATATTTCGAATTCTGTGTAGATTACATGGTGTTCACCACCCGAAAACTAATTATAGTCGGTCACCTCACATGTGAGCCTCATCGCCCCTTTGGCTCTCTCCCCTCCCCTCCCCCTATGGTAACCAGCAATCCAATCTCCTTTGCTCTGTGTGCGTTTGTCGTTGTTTTTATCTTCTCCTTATGAGTGAGATCACACGGTGTCTGGAGTTTGACTTTCTCCCTCTGATTTATTTCGCTTCACATAATACCCTCAAGGTCCCTCCACGTTGTCGCAAATGGTCGGATCTCATCATTTCTTAGGCCGAGTAGCATTCCATTGTGTATACATACCACATCTTCTTCATCCATTCTTCCCCTGATGGGCACCTAGGTTGCTTCCAAGTTCTGGCTGTTGTGAATAATGCTGCAGTGAACCTAGGGGTGCATGTGTCTTTCTGCATTGGTGTTTTCAAGTTCTTTGGATGAATAGCCAGCAGTGGGCTAGCTGGATCATACACATGGTAGATGTATTCTTAGTTTTCTGAGGATACTCCATACTGCTTTCCATAGTTGGCTGCACCAGTCTGCCCTCCCGCCAGCAGTGCAGGAGAGTTCCCTTCTCTCCACATCCTCTCCGACACTTGTCTCTTGTCTTGTTAATGAGAGCCATTCTGACCAGAGTAAGGTGACATCTCCTTGTAGTTGTGATTTGCATTTCTCTGATCGCTAATGATGTTGAGTCCCTTTCCATATGCCTGTTGGCCATCCGTATACCTTCTTTGGAGAAATCACTGCTCAGATCTTTTGCCCGCCTTTTTAATTGGGTTGTTGATTTCTTTTGCTGTTGAGATGTATGAGTTCTTTCTGTGTTTTGGATATTAAGCCCTTATCCGATATAGGGTTTGCAAGAATCTTCTCCCCAGTTGTTAGGTTGTGTTTTGGTTTTGTGGATGGTTTCCTTTGCGGTGCAGAGGATTTTTTTTGACTTTGATGTAGTCCCATTTGTTCACTTTGTATTTTGTTTCCATTGCCCAGTCAGACGTGGTACTTGAAAATAGGCTGCTAAGACTGATGTCAAAGAGCCTACTGCCTATGTTTTCTTGTAGAGGTTGCATGGTTTCGGGTCTGACATTCAAGTAAAGCGGAGGGAGGAGGCTGCAGTTCCCCGAGAGCGAGCGTAGCGGGGACCCTGCGTCCCTGTCAGCGCACCTTCCCGCTCCGCGAAGGTCCGAAGCGTGCGGGCGGGGCCGCAGGAGTTGTCCCAGGAGGGTGTCCCTGTCGCTGTCCGCAGTCCACCGCCGGAGGGGGCGGGGCAACGGCCGGGCAGCGTCTGGGCGGCGGCGGGCGCGCGCGCGCGCGAGGAGAGGAGCGCGCGGCTGCTGGGCCGCCGTCCTGGGAGGCGTGGGAGGCGTCGGCGAGCCGCGCCTGCCTGCCCAGAGCCGAGCCCGGCGGAGGCCGGCCGCGCTGTGCTGCTCCCTCCCGGGCCGGGCTCGCGTTCGTCCGTGGACGCCGCTCCGTGTCCCCGCTGGGCACAGCAGCCCGGGCCCTCCCGGCCACGGCCGCTAGCCTGAGGAGGCCCTCCTTCAGCTCCCGCTCTTCCTGCTCGCCGGACACGGACGACGGGGTCGCCCGCGAAGACGATTCCATCTGAGAGAGGTACCTGGGGGCGTGGGCCTGGGCGCTGGTGGGAGGCGAGCGTGTCCCTGAGGAATAGGCTTGTGCGCCAAGAGGTGCCCGTCAGGTCGCGGGACAGCTGTGCGGCGCGGGGAGCGAGGGGTCTCTTCGTGCGCTTCAGGCGTTCGTGGAACGGGCGGTGTGCCGGGCACGGGGCCCGCCTGGGCATGCGGTGCTGGAGTCGGGCGCTGAAGCGCCCCGTGGTCTTGGCTTCTCGGAAGGACAGACGCCAAGTCGATAAGGACACTGGTCTCGAGGCGTTCTGAGGAGTGCGGGTCTCCCTCTTTTCGAGGCTACGTTCCGTTGGGGTTTTCACGAAGCCTGTTGTGGCCCTGAAGCTCAGGCCGGTTCAGGGAAGTGGCCTGTCGAGGGCCACACAATATTTGTGTGCAGAGCCAGTGCTTTCAAAGCCCTTGACTGTGCAGAAGTCTACCTGTTAGGGGTGCAGTGGGGCTGTCCGGGGAGCGTGGTGAGCACAGGTATGTGCCCCACACTTGAAAGTATGGAAGAGAAAGCGTGAGGCTGGAGGGTGCTCCGTTCGTTCCCTCCTTCCACAGAAAGTCTGGAGAGTTGACTTTGGGACCAGTCCTTCCTTCCTCTGGTCGGTGCGTGTTCAGTGGCCTGGACACTTGGTGAGCAGGACTGACAGGGTGTTTGACGTACTGGACCTCACAGCCCGGTTGGAAAGGACAGACAGGCAGAACCAATTGCCTAGAGATACATAAAGGCAATTTTGTGTTGAGTGTTGAGAACTACGGCATTTCCTGTTAGCCTTTGTGACTCAGGCAGTGATGTGGAAGCTGAGAGCAGATGCCTAAAAGACAAGGAGGACTTGTGCGGGAGAGTGTTGGGACAGGGCACGGGAGGAGTATGGCCTGTCAGAGGAGCTGAAAGAATGCCCTGGAGACTGGGGCCGCCGCGTAGGGACTGTAGGGTGGGGAAAACAAAACTTTTCGATTGAGGCTGGCGCTTTCTGTAGGTTTTTGGAGACTGAGCGTGTGATTCAGAACGTGGCCTCTGGAGCCAGACTCTGTCACATGGGTCCTGGCTCTGCCACCTACGGGCTGTGTGAACTTGGGCAAGTTACTGTACCATTCTGTGTGTCAGTTTCCTGATCTGTAAAACGGGATGATTATCATACGCACTCCATAGGTGAGTGTAAAGGTGAGAGGATATTTCATATCCGTAAGTACTTAGAGCAGTGTCTGGCCTTTAGTAGGCGTTAGTAGTGGTTGATTAAAGAAATGGCTAAATGCATACCTAAGTATTCAAGGCTTGGAGGCTGTCCCTGGTGAAACGTGTGAACTTGAATGGATTACACCCAACTTTGTTTTGTTTCCTTTCCGGCTTGCAGTTGCTACTGACCGCATCTGCAGCACTGTGGAATTAGAAATAATCTGCCTCGACTTGGCTGCTCTTGGTAAAACAATCTAATGCTGTCCAAATTATCCCAGGAAATAAAAGCCTTTTCAGTAGCATAGTAGGGTTAGGCTTATTTAATATGTATTGTTTATATTGGTTTGTTTAGTGTTTGTTGGTGACTTTGTGTTCGTTTTTTTTTTTTTTTTGGCAAAGCTGCTCGGTCAAACAAGGCAGATTAGCTAGGAAATGGTTCAGACCCAGAGAAAAGTAGAGAGTCGTGTAAGCAGAGCACGCCTTTCCTTGACTCTCTGTCGAGAGCTTTTGTGATTGCAGCTGCTCTCTGCCTCAGACACGGTGCCCTCTGCGTGTGCAGTCATCTAAACAGTGCAGGGTCTGGGACCGTGGAGAATCCAAGGCAGTAGAGTCATGCTTTGCTTAACAGTGGGGATGAGTTCTGAGGAGTGTGTCATGGTCAGGCAATCTCGAGACTGTGCAAACACCACGGAGTTCCTAAACCTGGATGGCAGAGCCTCCTACACACCTAGGCCATGTGGGACTAATCTGATGGGACCCCCGTTGTTGACTGAAACGTCCCGATGTAGGGCATGACTGTACTTCCCAACTCCAAGGGCACGGAAGTGTAGCCTGTGGGGCTTTGGAAAAGAACAGAGACGCTCAAGGCCTACTCTGGACCCACTGACTCAGAATCTACTGGGATAGGTCCCGCCTTTAAAGACCAGACGTAGTCCTCCTCTGCAGACATCTCATCAACGGTTTTTCACGCTGGGTTTTCCCTCATCTGAGAAAACAGGCCAAGAGATTGTGAGGATCCATAATTAGTGTTTTAAGACATTTGGCAGGACTCAGTGTTTTTCACGTTCTGTGATACTGGGATCTGCATCTCCACCGTAATGTGTTAAACCTTGAAATCTTGTCCAAAAGTCATGTCATTACCTAGAGAATCCTTCTGTGAATGCCAGGCAGATTGCCATCTTTCTGCTTCCGCCTGCTCACCTTTCCAATGGGGAGAATAACGGTAACCTACCTTTTGGAGGTGAGGATTGAATGAGACAGTTGGTGCAAAGCAGTGGGCACAGGATCTGGCACAAAGTGAAGCCTTCAAGAAATTATGATTACAGTAGTTTTGATTTCCCTCCAGTCGGAATAGAGTTTAGTTGAAGTTAGTGGCTGTGGTACAGCTGTGTCTCAGGCTGGTGTCTGCCGCCCTGAGCTAAGCCATAAAAATCCCTGAATAACTTTTCAAAAGCCTGTTAGCCTCTTGAGCCTCCTACACGTCTTTATTTTATTTTATTTTATTTTATGTTATTTTATTTTATTTTATTTTATGTTATTTTATTGCAGTAACAGTGGATTCTAAGATGATATAGCTTTCAGATGTACGTTGTAATATATTTAATTCTGTGTAGATTACATGGGTGTTCACCACCCGAAAACTAATTATAGTCGGTCACCTCACATGTGAGCCTCATCGCCCCTTTGGCTCTCTCCTCCCTCCCCCTATGGTAACCAGCAATCCAATCTCCTTTGCTCTGTGTGCGTTTGTCGTTGTTTTTATCTTCTCCTTATGAGTGAGATCACACGGTGTCTGGAGTTTGACTTTCCCTCTGATTTATTTCGCTTCACATAATACCCTCAAGGTCCTCCACGTTGTCGCAAATGGTCGGATCTCATCATTTCTTAGGGCCGAGTAGCATTCCATTGTGTATACATACCACATCTTCTTCATCCATTCTTCCCCTGATGGGCACCTAGGTTGCTTCCAAGTTCTGGCTGTTGTGAATAATGCTGCAGTGAACCTAGGGGTGCATGTGTCTTTCTGCATTGGTGTTTTCAAGTTCTTTGATGAATAGCCAGCAGTAATAGCTGGATCATACACATGGTAGATGTATTCTTAGTTTTCTGAGGATACTCCATACTGCTTTCCATAGTTGGCTGCACCAGTCTGCCTTCCCGCCAGCAGTGCAGGAGAGTTCCCTTTCTCCACATCCTCTCCGACACTTGTCTCTTGTCTTGTTAATGAGAGCCATTCTGACCAGAGTAAGGTGACATCTCCTTGTAGTTGTGATTTGCATTTCTCTGATCGCTAATGATGTTGAGTCCTTTCCATATGCCTGTTGGCTATCCGTATACCTTCTTTGGAGAAATCACTGCTCAGATCTTTTGCCCGCCTTTTAATTGGGTTGTTGATTTCTTTTGCTGTTGAGATGTATGAGTTCTTCTGTGTTT